>NW_006781351.1:622077-648587 GCF_000442215.2 Lipotes vexillifer | reverse complement strand
GCTCTTCCTCTCACAGAAAATCTTATTTTGCAACCAAAAGTGTACCCCGTGCTTGGCAGCTTGTGAAGGCGGAGAAGAATAGTACTTGTGCTTCACATTATCAGAGAGTTTGTATCAGAGAGTTTGTTAGAATCCCAGGGCCAGTTATGCTCTGAGATGGTAACTACTCCAGCATCTGGGGTGCAGGTGACCATGCAAGAATGTGCCTTCTGTAATGGAAGATTCCCAAGTTGAATAAACATGACTTACAGAGCTTTCTTCCAGTTATTCCCTTGCTATTAAAGACCTTGACCTTGTTTTTGTTAGCAGTTCTGCCGCGGCGTTTATATTCCGCATCTTGCTTGTTAACATCTAAGAATAGAATCAGGGTATTAGCAAAACTGAGAGTGTTTTCTCATTCCATTTCCCAAGAATATATAGGGTGTGAAGATGATGAGCAGAATGTATTTCCCATAATATTCTCCTGTGGTTAAAAAAAACAAAAAACAAAAAACAAAACCTAGAGATTAAAACCTTTCTTTCAGGCTTTCATCTCCTAACTTAAGAAAGAATTTCTGACATCCTCACCATTAGAACAGCAAATACAGGCTTCTTCTAATACATGAATTAAATCAGAAGCATCTGAAAAAGGAAGAAGACACCATCTGTTAGAATATGTCACATCGTCCAATATGAAATATTTGACTCCTTCCTCCAATGAAAAAAAGAACTAGACCCTAAAACGTCACACACCTGGTAACAATCTCCTGTAGCCTCAAGTGACTAAAGGTACAGGGACACTCATGAGGGCACAGTTCATTTGTTCCTGCTACAAGACCACAGAATGCATGAAAGCAAACTTACTGAAGTCTGTGACACTCCAAGAGCTATAAGTAGGAACTAGGACTTTTGGAATTTAAACAATAAGTGTATCCCAGAGAAAGCCTTTTAGCTATCCAAAAGGGTTTTAACAACTTTACAGGCTTTGATGATTAATTATTTTAATATGGTGGTGATTGCAGTCTTGGCTTAAAAGGTGCAATAGAAGAACATATCCAAATATTCATACACACTGAGCCAAAGTTGTTTTTTTTTTTTTTTTTTGCGGTACGCGGGCCTCTCACTGTTGTGGCCTCTCCCATTGCGGAGCACAGGCTCCGGACGCGCAGGCTCAGCGGCCATGGCTCACGGGCCCAGCCGCTCCGCGGCATGTGGGATCCTCCCGGACCGGGGCACTAACCCGTGTCCCCTGCATCGGCAGGCGGACTCTCAACCACTGCGCCACCAGGGAGGCCCTGAGCCAAAGTTTTAATTTAAAAAAATGTGTAATTTGCCACTGGGGAGCATGACTACACAGTCAAATTTATGTCCAACATCTTTTTGTGCATGTAGTCAACAATCTTAACAAATGATACCAGATAACTACAGAAGAGAATTTGTATTTTATTTTGGAATCCGGGCCCCAAATATATTGCCTCCTCACTTTCACAATATATAATCAGTCTTTGTAATGAAAAGGAATTTTTTGAGAAGTAAAATAGTATTGGGTCGGCCAAAACGTACGTTCGTTCTTTTCCGTAAGATGGCTGTAGTAGCACTTAGTTGTCTTTAACTTCATTCGAAACAATTTTGTTAGATTGTATGTGACAGCTGTCATATCAGCGTGCATTTAAAAAAAGACTTAAAATTGGTGAATTTTTGTGTAGCCATTTTAATACTGAAGAAAAAAAAAGCAACAATTTCGGCATATTATGCTTTATTATTTCAAGAAAGGTAAAAACTCAACTGAAATGCAAAAAAAAATTCGTGCAGTGTATGGAAAAGGTGCTGTGACTGATTGAACGTGTCGAAAGTGGTTTACGAAGTTTCATGCTTGCTGGAGATTTCTCGATGGACGATGCTCCACGGTTGGGTAGACCAGCTGAAGTTGATAGTGATCAAATCAAAACAATAACTGAGAACAATCAGTGTTATACCATGAGGGAGATAGCTGGCATACTTAAAATATCCAAATCAATCGCTAAAAATCATTTGCACCAGCTTGGTTATGTGAATCACTTTGATGTTTGGGTTCCACATAAGCAAAAAAAACCCCTTTTTCCCATATTTCCACATGGGATTCTCTACTGAAATGTAATAAAAACATTCCGTTTTTAAAATAAATTGTGACAGGCGATGAAAAGTGGATACTGTACAATAACGTGGAATGGAAGAGATTGTGGGGCAAGCGAAATGAACCACCACCAACCACACCAAAGGCCGGTCTCCATCCAAAGAAGGTAATGTTGTGTATATGGTGGGATTGGAATGGAGCCCTCTATTATGAGCTCCTTCCGGAAAGCCAAACGATTAATTCCAACAAGTACTGCTGTTAATTAGACCAACTGAAAGCAGCGCTCGACGAAAAGCGTCAGAATTAGTCAACAGAAAACGCATACTCTTCCATCAGGATAATGCAAGACTGCATGTTTCTCTGATGACCAGGCAAAAACTGTTACAGCTTGACTGGGAAGTTCTGATTCATCCACCGTATTTACCAAACATTGCACCTTTAGATTTCTATTTATTTCGGTCTTTACACAATTCTCTTAATGGAAAAACTTTCAATTCCCTGGGAGACTATAAAAGGCACCTGGAGCAGTTCTTTGCTCAAAAAGATAAAAAGTTTTGGGAAGGTGGAATTATGAAGTTGCCTGAAAAATGGCAGAAGATAGTGGCACAAAAGGGTGAATATATTGGTCAATAAAGGTCTTGGTGAAAATGAAAAACGTGTCTTTTATTTTTACCTAAAAAACCGAAGGCAGGGGCTTCCCTGGTGGTGCAGTGATTGAGAGTCCGCCTGCCGATGCAGGGGACACGGGTTCGTGCGTGCCCCGGTCCGGGAGGCTCCCACATGCCGCGGAGCGGGTGGTCCCGTGAGCCATGGCCGCTGAGCCTGCGCGTCCGGAGCCTGTGCTCCGCAGTGGGAGAGGCCACAGCAGTGAGAGGCCCGCGTACCGCAAAAAAAACAAAAAACAAAAAAACGAAGGCAGTTTTTGCCCCACCCAATACAATTGCATCTTCTCTCAGAGCGCGTTTCCCGTTTTCTAATAGATCCATGCGCAGAGGGTTTTTCTCCCTAAGTAGCTCAGTTTGTTGCTAAGTTCTGCTAAGCCACGGAAGGAACGAGACTGAACAAGAATTGGCATAAATCCCATTGAGTGTCACTTGTGTTAATAACTGATTATGCTATGTTGATAGTAAAGTCCAATGACAATGCATACTTCCCTCATACGGCAGCATCTTGTTCAATAAGGCCCCTGTCATACTGACAAGGGGTTAAAGAGCAACAAAAGTAAAAGCATGTAGTTTGTTACAAATCATAAATGCTGCTTTTAATACAATTATTTAGAAGTACAATATGTGATATCTCAGCAATATCATAGGATGAGAAGCACAGATGTATAGAGTTTTAAAGATAAAAGAAACAAAATTTTCCAGTGATGGAATTTGAGAAAGCTTCTTAGAGAGCTAAAAAAACCTGAACTTTTCTCTCTATGAGGGGTGTATGTTAATCGCTAATTCACAGAGAAGAAATACACTTTCCAGTACATACTGTTACCGTTAACTGTCTAAGCCGTGCATTTTATAGGCACGCAATATAAGAATCTGTTATCTTTTTAGTCCTTTGTTTATAGTGGCCCAATGAATAACACCGAAACATTTGTGTATGTGCAGAGTTAATATATAGAACTAATTTTGTAACTTAAATTGTCATAACCAGTGCCTTAGAAGAGAACTTGTTGATTCTTTTTGCTTTGTTTGTTTTGCCTAACCATTTAAATGATTGAAATGCCTCATTTTAAGGAAATATGTATTTAATTCATACGATTTAATGGAATAGTCTGCCAAGCCAGTATTTTTTTAATTACCTATTAATTTTAATATCTACTGAAAGAAGAGAAGTTTGGAGGAAAAACTAGGTGGATGAGTATACTCAAATTTTTCAGTACCAGGAGGCATTTCAAGTTGATTTGCAATTAGACTTGTCCTGCACGTACCCCATGAAATAGGTCCAGGATCAGTATAGGTAGACACAATAAGTAGGTAATGGCATATTTTAAGGGAAAAACGATCCTAACACAGTGTTTAGAAGATGGAACAGTCTGCTTCTAAATGCAAAAATTTCCATGAATGGAACAGTTACAGCAGATAGGCAATCAGTCAGCAGAGATGACGCAGAAAGATCTAATATTTCCCCCTCATAGGGTTGTTGGCATAGAGCAGGAGAGGATTTGTCAGGGTATGGGAAGCTGGCAGCCTCAAGCAGACTCCAAAATTTAGGGACACGGCATCATTCTGAAGTTGAATTCCACATATTATGCTTGTGCCTTCTGAGAAGTGATCCATGGTGTTAAATTATGTTAGAAATGGTTTATTGATTATGACCCCTCCCAAAGGGCTCAATGAAGGATATAAATCTCCTTAAATCATCAGTGTAGAATGGGACTCAGATAAAACAAGTTGTCATCTATCTGTAACGTATTAAAATTAATGAGCCCATGGAATGACTCAAAGGTTTTATAATTGATAAGGAATATTGAATAAAAAGGAGCTGAATCAGAACAGATATATCAGGGTCTATTCAAAACTGTGTAAATAAGAGGAAGAATATATAGAGCATTGCTACACTTCAAGCTCATTTAAGGGTTAGACCACATATCTTATTTATACCTAAGCCCAAGCACAGGACCGCAGATTACACCAACAGACCCGTGAGCCGGAAGATTTTAAAAAGACCTCCCCTCTCGGCAGAGGAATTGGACAAAGGTCACGGTCCCTCAGGAAACAGCTTGGTGAACAAAGCACAGACCAGATTTCAGACCCTCATCGTCCCTTGTCCCAGCACCTTTGGGGATTATAAACATTATGTATCACTATATGGTGGCCTGTATGGAATAAATTAATGAGCAAATGAATAAAAGGAAAAGAATAGGGCATTCTAATTGTTTTACAGTTTCTAGAAAGAAACAGTACTCTGATAAATTTTAGTCAGGATACGTGGCCCCAGAAGTGTATAGAGATCACTGTTCCCTGATTCAGGTAACATCAGAAATCTTTCTGATTAACTGTTTGGCTTTCAGCTACCCTGACCATGGAAATCCTATAAAGCAATCTTAAGTGTACTGATTGCTGTCGAGTTGTACTCCACAGATACGTAAATGACTGTCTTTTTCCCTTTTTTTCCCCTGTGGCTTTCATGAGGGCATTTCATCCCCCATAACTATCGCATTGTCTTGCGTGTTGCAGTATTCCTGTTCTGTAAAATGACTTCAATAAATATAGGAGATAATTAAAACAGGTCTTTGAGAATTTGGTTAATGCCAATCAATCCCCCATAGACTGAATACTTATGATTTCTACCTTGCGGGGCTCTACCTGAAAATATCAGCTGAGCAATGCTACATAACGACAAGCAAAGTTCATCTGATCTGGAAGTCTTGCCTATCAAACACTGCAGAAGGAATTCTGGAAAAGAGGGCAAAGGCACCTGAATGGACAGCGTAAATGATACCAAAAAACATTTAGTAAAGTTAAAGCCCGGGCTTCCCTGGTGGCGCAGTGGTTGAGAGTCTGCCTGCCGACGCAGGGGACGCAGGCTCGTGCCCGGTCCGGGAAGATCCCACATGCCGCGGAGCGGCTGGGCCCGTGAGCCATGGCCGCTGAGCCTGCGCGTCCGGAGCCTGTGCTCTGCAACGGAAGAGGCCACAACAGTGAGAGGCCCGCGTACCGCAAACTAAATAAGTAAATAAATAAAGTTAAGGCCCATGACTCAAAAATCATAGCATGTTAGTTTTCTAATCTCTCAGTCCCAGATGAGGAAGGACATAGCAAAAACAAAAACGTATCACTGCTGAGAGGGCAACAGTCTGAAAATGTGTGAGATATTGAAAAATTATTTTTTTGAGACCAGGCATAACAACTCAAAAGGCATTAGGGCCATTTAATATATAAGCAACCGGCCTAGAATATCTCAGTGACCTCTGAGGGTATCCCTGCCTTTCTGGGGGATTCTACCGTCATTCTCATCACAATGATGATGCATGAAAATATGACATTCTGTTTACTCCGTTCAAAAAAAGCAGGAAATGTGTAATTTTTACAAAATGGTTAAAACATAAAGCAATTAAATGTTTCTCATTGGTAGAGTAATGTTTCCTTACCTTAAGGAGAATATGTGTGTATTTCTGTAGTCAATTGCAGAAATCATTTCACTGTGACTTGGCACCTCTGCCGTGCTTCAGCGACGGAAGCAGTAAGTAATAAAGCTGCCACGTGATAAGTACTTGCTCCAAGGAGAATGCCACGAATAATAACCCTTTTAGAGGTCAGGGCTGATGTTACGCTGATGTGAACTTCTGTCCCGTCCCAGTTGGACATGACTGGGGTCCATTCTAACAGGCTAATGTCTGTACCCTAACAGTCGCTAAACGTGTTGCATCTCATCAGAGCCTGATTCCTCCTGTTCAGTATCCCTGCTGTAGCACCCCCATGTCTATACCCAGGATGCTTCCATCCTAGACTTAGCACAAACTTCTCAACAACATTCCATGCCTGGCCCAAAGTTAACAGGAGCACAAATGAACACCTTGTGTGGCAGGTTGTACTAAACAGAGGCTTTCCATTCTGCTACTTCCCAGCTGTGGAAACTTGGGCAGTTAATTAGCCTCACTCTTCCTGAGTTTCCTCATTTTTTAAACAGCATTACCAAGATATAGTCACATACCATATGTATTAGGTTTCTCCAGAGAAAAGAACCAACAGGATATGTGTGTGTGTGTGTGTGTGTGTGTGGAGAAGGGGAGAGAGAGAGATTGATTGAGAGATTGTGAGAGATCAGTCTTAAGGAATTGGCTCATGTGATTGTGGAGGCTTGGCAAAGCCCAAACTATGGAGGGCCCAGGAGCCAGGGAAGAGCTGCAGTTCAAGCTCAAAGGTGCCAGAATTCCTTCTTGCTTTCCAAGGTCAGTGTTTTTCTATTAAGCCCTTCAACTGATTGGATGAGGCCCACCCACATTATGGGGAGTAAACTGCTTTACTTAAAATCTACTGATCGAAATGCTAATCTCATTTACAAAATACCATCACAGAAGCATCTAGAATGTTTGAACAAATATCTGGGTACCATGACCTAGCAAAGTTGACATGTAATATTAACCATCACACCACACAATTCACCCATTTAAAGTATATAATCCAAAGGCTTTTAGTATATTTACAGATTGCAACTGTCATCACAGTCAATTTTAGAACATTTTCATCTGTCTCAAAAGGAAACCTTTTACCCTTCAGATATTATCCACCTATCTTCCCATTTCCTCCAGCTGCAAGCAACCTCTAATCTACTTTGTTCTATAGATTTTCCCATTCTGGATGTGTCATATGAATGGAATAATATAATACATGGCCTTTTGTGACTGGCTTCTTTCACTTAGCATAATGTTTTCAAGATTCATCCATGCTGTAACATGTATCAGTACCTCATTCCTTTTATGGCTGGATAATATTATATCGTATGGATACAGCACTTTTTGTTTATCTATTGATCTGTTGATGGCCATTTGTGTTATTTCCATTTTTTGGCTATCATGAATACTGCTGCTATAAACATTATTATGAATAATGCTGCTATAAACAATTTTTTGTGTGGACATATGTTTTTATTTCTCTTGCACATATACCTAGGGTGGAATTGCCATATAATAACTCTATGTTTACTCATTCAAGGAACTGCCAGACTATTTCCCAAAGTGGCCGCACCTTTTTACATTCCCTTGAGCAGCGTATAAGGGTTCTGATTTCTCCATGTCCTCACTAACACTTGTTACTATGTGATTTTTTTATTCTAGACCTTCTAGTGGGTGTGAAGTCATATCTCTCATCATGGTTTTTTTTTTGAATTTATTGTTGGCATTTTTACAAGTTAAATAACTAGTCATTTTAGTCGTCTTACTAGAAGTAAATCTCAGTAGAGATGACAGCAATTTTTAAAAAATTTTTATTTATTTTATTTTTGGCTGTGCTGTGTCTTCCTTGCTGCGCGCGAGCTTTTCTCTGGTTGCGGCGAGTGGGGGCCACTCCTCATTGTGGTGCGCAGGCTTCTCAGAGCGGTGGCTTCTCTAGTTGCGGAGCACGGGCCCTAGGCGCATGGTCTTCAGTAGTTGCGGCTCACGGGTTCTAGAGTGCAGGCTCAGTAGTTGTGGCACACGGCAGTAGTTGTGCTCCGCGGCATGTGGGATCTTCCCGGACCAGGGATTGAACCGGGGTCCCCTGCATTGGCAGACGGATTCTTAACCACTGCACCACCAGGGAAGCCCTCTTATCATGGTTTTGATTTGCATTTCCCTAGTGACTTGATGAGGTTGAGCATATTTTTATGTGCTTATTGATCATTTGTGTGTTGGAGAGTGTCTATTTAGATCCTTTGCCCAGTTTTCAGTTAAGTATTAGTCTTTTTATTGTTGAGTTATGAGTTCTTTATACATTCTGGATACAAGTCTCTTATTAAATTTATGATTTGCAGACATTTTTTGATCTGCCATCTTGTGGGTTGTCTTTCCATTTTCTTGATAATGTCCTTTGAAGCACAGAAGTTTAAAACTTTGATGAAGTCCAAATTATCTATTTTTTTTCTTTGGTTGATTAGACTTTTGGTATCATATCTATGAATCCTTTGCCAAATTTGAGGTCATGAAGATTTACCCCTATGTTTTCTTCTGAGTTTAATAGCTTTAGGTCTTACATCTAACTCTATTATACATTTTGTGTTAGTTCTTGCAGATGATATAAAGGAAGGATCCAACTTCATTCTTTTGCATATAGCGATCCAATTTTTCCCAGCACCATTTGTTGGAAAAATTATTCTTTTTCCATTGAATGGTCTCAGCACTCTTGTCAAAAGGCAACTGATCATTGATACATGATTTTATTTCTGGACTGCCTATTCTATTCCACTGATCTATATTTCTGCCCTGTGTCAGCACCACACTGTCCAGATTACTTTTGCTTTTTAGCAAGTTTTAGAATAGGGATGCATCCTCCTACTTTGTTCTTCTTTTTCAGGATTATTTTGCTATTCTGGATCCCTTGCAATTCCAGATGAATTTTAGAATCATCTTGTCAATTTCTACAAAAAAGTCATGTGGGATTCTGCTAGAAATGGCAGTGAATCTATAGATTAATTTGGGAATATCTTCATCTTAAGAATATGAAGGCTTCCAATCCATGAACCTGTGATGTTTTTACTGTTTACTTAGATATTATTTACTTTTCCAACAATTTTTTTTTTTCATTTTCAGAGTGTAAAATTTGCATTTCTTTTGTTTAATTTAGTTACGTATCTTATTCCTTATAATGGTAACATAACATATAAATGGAATAGTTTTTTAAATTTTATTTTCAGATTGTTGCAAATGAAGTCAGGTCCTTTGGGAAGAGATTAGGAGCTATCCATTTTATGGCCTAATTCTGTCCCAGGCAAAATATTTGAGCCAGGGCTCTGGATCTCGGGGTGGGGACAGTGGCACAATTCTCTCTGACTGACACCCTCAGTTTAGTTCCTGAGTGCTAGGTAGAGGGGAAGCAGTACCCAAGGTGTTCTTAGCTTGCCTCTCCTGATATGGAACCGCCACCTTGTGAAGCCAAGCAAGGGTGACCTGGCCCCAGCATTCTCAGTGGCAGAGCCTGCATTCCCAGAGTAGGGACTAGGCAGAAGCCACCTATGACAACACTCACCTGGAACATAGCCTCAGTGACAGGTAACTGGGAGCAGGCTAAGAAATGCTGACATCCTGCTCCTCCCTGGAAGAAAGCCCTCCAGCTGGAGACTGTAACTAGAAGGTTCTCTGTGCTGTTGGCTGTACCAGTCTGAAGTGGCATCTTTGCCTTGCTGAGGTGGGAGGGAGGTGTGCGGGAGTGGTCTGGGTTCAAACACCACAGACTCTTGCTTTTCTTACAGAATATTATAGATGTTCTTCAGTAAATGTTTATTCATTTGCTGTATTCTTATAGGGCCATTTCCAGAGGTTTTTAAATGGTTGTATTTTTATATCATTTTTGCTAGGGAGCTATTAAATTCCTTACTCTATCATGTCAGTTTCCTCACTTTTAAAATGGAGATAATCGTTCCTGTTTCATGGGGTTGTGAGAATTAAATTAGCTAATATATGTAATGTGCTAATGTGCTTGGAACAGTGACTGTTGGAGAGTAAGGTGTCAAGTAGTACTACCTATTAATGACTGTTATTTGTAATTGTTTTATTTTTTATCTATTTTTTCTGAATTTTCCATCTGACTTTCTTTTTATTTTTTTAACATCTTTATTGGAGTATAATTGCTTTACAATGGTGTGTTAGTTTCTAGTTTATAACAAAGTGAATGAGCTATACATATATCCTCATATCCCCTCCCTCTTGCATCTCCCTCCCACCATCCCTATCCCACCCCTCTAGGTGGACACAAAGCACCGAGCTGATCTCCCTGTGCTACGCGGCTGCTTCCCACTAGCTAGCTATTTTATATTTGGTAGTATATCTAAATCCATGCCACTCTCTCACTTTGTCCAGCTTACCCTGCCCCTCCCCGTGTCCTCAAGTCCACAAGTCTATTCTCTACATCTGCATCTTTATTCCCGTCCTGCCCCGAGGTTCTACAAGACCTTTTTTTTTTAGATTCCATATATATGTGTTAGCATACAGTATTTGTTTTTCTCTTTCCGACTTACTTCACTCTGTATGACAGACTCTAGGTCCATCCACCTCACTACAAATAACTCAATTTTGTTTCTTTTTATGGCTGAGTAATATTCCATTGTATATATGTGCCACATCTTCTTTATCCATTCATCTGTCTATGGACACTTAGGCTGCTTCCATGTCCTGGCTATTGTAAATAGAGCTGCAATGAACATTGTGGTACATGAATCTTTTGAATTATGGTTTTTCTTAGGGTATATGCCCAGTAGTGGGACTGCTGGGTCGTATGGTACTTCCATTTTTATTTTTTTAAGGAAGCTCCATACTGTTCTCCGTAGTGGCTGTGTCAATTTACATTCCCACCAACAGTGCAAGAGGGTTCCCTTTTCTCCACACGTTCTCCAGCATTTTTTGTTTGTAGAATTTTTGATGATGGCCATTCTGACTGGTGTGAGATGATACCTCACTGTAGTTTAGATTTGTATTTCTCTAATGATTAGTGATGTTGAGCATGCTTTCATGTGTTTGTTGGCAATCTGTATATAGTCTTTGGAGAAATGTCTGTTTAGGCCGTCTGCCCATTTCTGGATTGGGTTATTTGTTTTTTGATATTGAGTTGCATGAGCTGCTTGTAAATTGTGGAGATTAATCCTTTGTCAGTTGCTTCACTTGCAAATATTTTCTCCCATTCTGAGGGATGTCTTTTCATCTTGTTAATGGTTTCCTTTGCTGTGCAAAAACTTTTAAGTTTTATTAGGTCCCATTTGTTTATTTTTGTTTTTATTTCCATTTCTCTAGGAGGCGGGTCAAAAAGGATTGTTCTGTGATTTATGTCATAGAGTGTTCTGCCTATGTTTTCCTCTAAGAGTTTTATAGCATCTGGACTTACATTTAGGTCTTTAATCCATTTTGAGTTTATTTTGGCATAGGGTGTTAGCGAGTGTTCTAATTTCATTCTTTCACAGTTTTCCCAACACCACTTATTGAAGAGGCTGTCCAGTTTTCCCAACACCACTTATTGAAGAGGCTGTCTTTTCTCCATTGTGTATTCTTGCCTCCTTCATGAAAAATAAGGTGACCATATGTGTGTGGGTTTATCCCTGATCTTTCTATCCTGTTCCATTGATGTGTATTTCTGTTTTTCTGCAGTACCATACTGTCTTGATTACTGTAGCTTTGTAGTGTAGTCTGGGAGTCTGATTCCTCCAGCTCCATTTTCCTTTCTCAGGGTGGCTTTGGCTATTCGGGGCATTTGTGTTTCCATACAAATTGTGAGTTTTTTGTTCTAGTTCTGTGAAAAATGCCATTGGTAGATGGACAGGGATTGCATTGAATGTGTAGATTGCTTTGTGTAGTACTGTCATTTTCACAATGTTGATTCTTCCAATCCAAGAAAATGGTATATCTCTCCATCTGTTTGTATCATCTTTAATTCCTTTCATCAGAGTCTTATAGTTTTCTGCATACAGGTTTTTTGTCTCCTTAGGTAGGTTTATTCCTATGTATTTTATTCTTTTTGTTGCAGTGGTAAATGGGAGTGTTTCCTTAATTTCTCTTTCAGATTTTTCTTCATTAGTGTACAGAAATGCAAGAGATTTCTGTGATTCATTTTGCATCCTGCTACTTTACCGTATTCATTGATTAGCTCTAGTAGTTTTCTGGTAGCATCTTTAAGATTCTCTATGTATAGTATCATGTCATCTGCAAACAGTGACAGCTTTACTTCTTCTTTTCTGAAATTGCTTCCTTTTATTTCTTTTTCTTCTCTGATTGCTGTGGCTAAAACTTCCAAAACTCTGTTGAATAATCGTGGTGGGAGTGGACAACCTTGTCTTGTTCCTGATCTTAGTGGAAATGGTTTCAGTTTTCCACAATTGTGGACGATATTGGGTGTGGGTTTGTCATATATGGCATTTATTATGTTGAGGTAAGTTCCCTCTATGCCTACTTTCTGGAGGGTTTTTTATCATAAATGGATGTTGAATTTTGTTGAAAGTTTTTCTGCATCTATTGAGGTGATCCAATGGTTTTTCTCCTTCAGTTTGTTAATACGGTGTATCACATTAATTGATTTGTGTATACTGAAGAATCCTTGCATTCTTGGGATAAACCCCACTTGATCATAGCATATGATTCTTCTAATGTGCTGTTGGATTCTGTTTGCTAGTAGTTTGTTGAGAACTTTTGCATCTATGTTCATCAGTGATATTGGCCTGTTGTTTTCTTTCTTTGTGGCATCTTTGTCTGGTTTTGGTATCAGGGTGACGGTCGCCTCATAGAATGAGTTTGGTAGTGCTCCTCCCTCTGCTATATTTTGGAAGAGTTTGAGAAGGATAGGTGTTAGCTCTTCTCTCAATGTTTGATAGAATTCACCTGTGAAGCCCTCTGGTCCTGGGCTTTTGTTTGTTGGAAGATTTTTAATCACAGTCTCAATTTCAGTGCTTGTGATTGTTCTGTTTATATTTTCTATTTCTTCCTGGTTCAGTCTCAGAAGGTGGTGCTTTTCTAAGAATTTGTCCATTTCTACCAGGTTGTCCATTTTATTGGCATAGAGTTGCTTGTAGTAATCTCTCATGATCTTCTGTATTTCTGCAGTGTCAGTTGTTACTTCTCCTTTTTCATTTCTAATTCTACTGATTTGAGTCTTCTCCTTTTTTCTTGATGAGTTTGGCTAATGGCTTATCAATTTTGTTATCTTCTCAAAGAACAAGGTTTTAGTTTTATTGTTCTTTGCTATTGTTTCCTTCATTTCTTTTTCATTTATTTCTGATCTGATCTTTATGACTTCTCTCCTTCTGCTAACTTTGGGGGTTTTTTGTTCTTCTTTCTCTAATTGCTTTAGGTGTATGGTTAGGTTGTTTATTTGAGATGTTTCTTGTCTCTTGAGGTAGGATTGTATTGCTATAAACGGCCCTCTTAGAACTGCTTTTGCTGCATCCCATGGGTTTTGGTTCATTATGTTTTCATTGTCATTTGTTTCTAAGTGTTTTTTGATTTCCTCTTTGATTTCTTCAGTGATCTCTTGGTTATTAAGTAGTGTATTGTTTAGCCTCCATGTGTTTGTATTTTTTACAGATCTTTTCCTGTAATTGATATCTAGTCTCATAGCATTGTGGTCAGAAATCATACTTGATATGATACTTGATACGATTTGAATTTTCTTAAATTTACCAAGGCTTGATTTGTGACTCAAGATATGATCTATCCTGGAGAATTTTCCATGAGCACTTGAGAAGAAAGTGTATTCTGTTGTTTTTGGATGGAATGTCCTATAAATATCAATTAAGTTCATCTTGTTTAATGTATCATTTAAAGCTTTTGTTTCCCTATTTATTTTCACTTTGGATGATCTGTCCATTGGTGCAAGTGGGATGTTAAAGTCCCACTTTGATTGTGTTTCTGTTGATTTCCCTTTTTATGATCTGTCCATTGGTGCAAGTGGGATGTTAAAGTCCCACTTTGATTGTGTTTCTGTTGATTTCCCTTTTTATGGCTGTTAGCATTTGCCTTATGTATTGAGATGCTCCTATGTTGAGTGCATAAATATTTACAATTGTTATGTCTTCTTCTTGGATTGATCCCTTGATAATTATGTAGTGTTCTTCTTTGTCTCTTATAATAGTCTTTATTTTAAAGTATATTTTATCTGATATGTGAATGCTACTCCAGTTTTCTTTTGATTTCCATTTGCATGGAGTATCTTTTTCCATCCCCTCACTTTCAGTCTGAATGTGTCCCTAGGTCTGAAGTGGGTCTCTTGTAGACAGAATATATATTTGTCTTGTTTCTGTATCCATTCAGCCAGTCTATATCTTTTGGTTGGAGCATTTAATCCATTTACATTTAAGGTAGTTATTGATATGTATGTTTCTATTATCATTTTCTTAATTGTTTTGGGTTTGTTATTGTAGGTCGTTTCCTTTTCTCATTTTTCCTGCCTAGAAAAGTTCCTTTAGCATTTTTTGTAAAGCTAGTTTGGTGGTGCTGAATTCTCTTAGCTTTTGCTTGTCTGTAAACGTTTTAATTTCTCTGTCAAATCTGAATGAGATCCTTGCTGGGTAGAGCCATCTTTGTTGTAGGTTTTTCCCTTTCATCCCTTTAAATGTGTCCTGCGACTCCCTTCTGGCTTACAGAGTTTCTGCTGAAAGATCAGCTGTTAACCTTATGAGGATTCCCTTGTATGTTATTTGTTGTTTTTCCCTTGCTGCTTTTAATATTTTTTCTTTGTATTTAATGTTTGATAGTTTGATTAATATGTGTCTTGGTGTGTTTCTCCTTGGATTTATCCTGTATGGCACTCTCTGCCCTTCCTGGACTTGATTGACTCTTTCCTTTCCCATACTAAGGAAGCTTTCAACTATAATCTCTTCCAATATTTTCTCAGTCACTTACTTTTTCTCTTCTTCTGGGACCCCTATAATTTGAATGTTGGTGCATTTAATGTTGTCCCAGAGGTCTCTGAGACTGACCTAAATTCTTTTCATTCTTTTTTCTTTATTCTGCTCTGAGGTAGTCATTTCCACTATTTTGTCTTCCTGGTCACTTATCCATTCTTCTGCCTCAGTTATTCTGCTATTGATTCTTTCTGGAGATATTTTAAGTTCATTTATTGTGTTGTTCATCATCATTTGTTTTCTCTTGAGTTCTTCTAGGTCCTTGTTAAATGTTTCTTGTATTTTCTCCATTCTATTTCCATGATTTTGGATCATCCTTACTGTCATTACTCTGAATTCTTTTTCAGGTAGACTGCTTATTTCCTCTTCATTTGTTTGGTCTGGTGGGTTTTTATCTTGCTCCTTCATCTGCTGTATGTTTCTCTGTCTTCTCCTTTTGCTTAACTTACTGTGTTTGGGCTCTCCTTTTCGCAGGCTGCAAGGTCGTAGTTCCCGTTGTTTTTATTGTGTGCCCCCAGTGGGTAAGGTTAGTTTAGTGGGTTCTGTAGGCTTCGTGGTGGAGGGGACTAGTGCCTGTGTTCTGGTGTATGATGCTGGATCTTGTCTTTCTGGTGGGAAGGACCACATACGATGGTGTTTTGGGGTGTCTGTGACCTTATTATGATTTTAGACAGCCTCTCTGCTAATGGGTGGGGTTGTGTTCCTGTCTTGCTAGTTGTTTGGTATATGGTGTCCAGCACTGTAGCTAGCTGGTCCTTTAGTGAAGCTGGGTCTTAGTGTTGAGATGGAGATCTCTGGGAGAGATTTTGCCATTTGATATTATATGGAACCAGGAGGTCTCTGGTGCACCAGTGTCCTGAGCTCGGCTCTCCCACCTCAGAGACACAGGCCTGATAGCCGGCTGGAGCACCAAGACGCTGTCAACCACATGGTTCAGAAGAAAATGGAGAGAGAAAGAAAGAGAGAATGAGAGGAAGAGAGAAAGAAAGAGAGAGAGAGAAAGAAAGAAAGAAGGAAAGTAAGAAAGAGGAAGGAAAGAAGGAAGAAAGGGAGGAAGGAAGGAGGAAGGAAGGAAAGAAAGAAAGAAATGTAATAAAATAAAGTTATTAAATAAAAAATAATTATTAAAAATAAAAAATATAAAGTAAAAAAAAAAAGAGAAAAGAAAAAGAATGGAAGAAAGAAAGAAGAGAGCTTCCAAGCCAAAGAACAAATCCACCAATGATAACAAGAGCTAAAACTATACTAAAAAGAAAAAAAAGAAAAAAAAAGGACAGAACCCTAAGACAAATGGTAAAATCAAAACTATATAGACAAAATCATACAAAGAAGCATACACATACACACTCACAAAAAAAAAACGAAAAAAAATGTATATCTACATATATTAAAAAAAAAAGGAGGAAGAGAGCAACCAAATCAATAAACAAATCTACCAATGATAATAACCTCTAAATACTAAACTAAGATAAACATAAAACCAGAAACAAATTAGATGCAGAAAGCAAACCCCAAGTCTACAGTTGCTCCCAAAGTCTACCACCTCAATTTTGGGATGATTTGTTGTCTATGCAGCTATTCCATAGATGCAGGTACATCAAGTTGATTGTGGAGATTTAATCCGCTGCTCCTGAGGCTGCTGGGAGAGATTTCCCTTTCTCTTCTTTGTTCGCTCAGCTCCTGGGTTCAGCTTTGGATTTGGGCCCACCTTTGTGTGTAGGTCGCCTGAGGGCATCTGTTCTTCGCTCAAACAGGGCAGGGTTAAAGTAGCAGCTGATTAGGGGGCTCTCACTCAGGCCGGGGGGACAGAGGGGTAAGATTGCGGGGTGAGCCTGCGGCGGCAGAGGCCAGTGTGAAGTTGCAGCAGCCTGAGGCGTGCTGTGCGTTCTCCCGGGGAAGTTGCCCCTGGATCACGGGACCCTGCAGTGGCGGGCTGCACAGGCTCCCGGGAGGGGAGGTGTGGAGAGTGACCTGTGCTTACACACAGGCTTCTTAGTGGCTGCAGCAGCGGCCTTAGCATCTCATGCCCGTCTCTAGGGTCTGCACTGAAAGCCGTGGCTCGCGCCTTTCTCTGGAGCTCATTTAGGCGGTGCTCTGAATCCCCTCTCCTCGTGTACCCCAAAACAATGGTCTCTTGCCCCTTAGGCAGCTCCAGACTTTTTCCTGAACTCCCTTCCAGCTAGTTGTGGCACACTAGTCCCCTTCAGGCTGTGTTCACACCGCCAACCCTAGTCCTCTTCCTGGGATCCGACCGAAGCCCAAGCCTCAGTTCCCAGCCCCCGCCCGCCCCAGCGGGTGAGCAGACAAGCCTCTCAGGCTGGTGAGTGCCAGTCGGCACTGATCCTCTATGTGGGAATTTCTCAGCTTTGCCCTCTGCACCCCTGTTGCTGCGCTCTCCTCCGTGGCTCTGAAGCTTTCCCCGCCTCCCCACCCCTCGTTTCCACCAGTTGAGGGGCTTCCTAGTGTGTGGAAACCTTGCCTCCTTCACAGCTCCCTCCCAGAGGTGCTGGTCCCATCCCTATTCTTTTGTCTCTGTTTTTGCTTTTTTCTTTTGCTCTACCCAGGTACAAGGGGAGTTTCTTGCCTTTGGGGATGTCTGAGGTCTTCTGCCAGCGTTCAGTAGGTGTTCTGTAGGAGTTGTTCCACATGTAGATGTATTTCTGATGTATTTGTGGGCAGGAAGGTGATCTCCAAGTCTTACTTCTCTGCCATCTTGAAGGTCCGCCTTGTAATTGTTTATTATCATCATGATTACCATTTATCAGGTACTGGTAAGTTAAAAACACAGGTCCTGAGGCCAGGATGCCCCCAATGTTCTTTCTAATTTAATGTGTGTACTTCTTTAACGGAATGAGCACCCAAGAATATACTCAGCCTCTCTCCCCATGAAGAACAGCTAGCACCCTGACCATCATGTGTCTAGATGATTCTTCTCACTACTCTTTTTTCCTTTGACTCAGGTAAATATTATCTTGAATCATATTCATATTTGTTAACAATCCATTTTAAATTTATAGTTTTTTAAAAAGTTTATTTTGAAGATTTGGTTCAGGGGTTGCAAACTTATGACCCTTACATATATCTGTACATAATAATAGCAAATATTTTGGAGCATTTACTATGTTCCAGGCACAATTCTTTGTTTTTTAATTCATTTTTTTCTTACAGTACCCTGTGAAATGGGTACTCTGTAAAGCCCATATTTTTAACCCCTATGCTATATCCCATTCATGTAAGATTACACCCCTATTTCTGTATTTACATACATCCTTACAGGACATTTGGTCCTGTCCAAAATGTCCATTATACATCTGGTCCATGCCAAAAGGTTTTTGATAATTGGGACTGTCCAAAACCATTTGTTGTGGACTAAATCTGCTCATGGTCATTTTGGATAGGACCAAATGTCTGCTAACCACATATATGCATAGAGAGATTTTTCCCAGGGTTTGAATACAGGTTACCTCTAAGTGGTGGGCTTTTCATGATATTTTACTTTTTCCTTCTTGCTTTTGAACTGTTTTCTTTTTTAAAAAAAAATAATGAGCATCTATCATAACTAAAAAAGCAAAATAAAAATCCCACTGTAAATCTGCAGGCAGGAACAAAGAGTTAAGCTCTTTATAATGACACCTAGTAACAATCAGAATTACTTTGAACCTTTGTATCATACAATTTGAACCTTGCCCTGACTTCCATAGCATGTTTTGTTATGTGGAAATTAGAAATCAATCAAAATTGATTCTATTAATGTATTTAGTTATATTTTAGGCAAAATGTACTGGGGAGATGTTCTGTGCTATGCGCTTGTTTCTCTCATTTTTTCGGGCCTGATCAAAACCTTGGCCCCAAATTCATGAGCACCTACCACATTCACCTTGCAATTGGTACCTGACATTCAAACTTAATTTCTGGAAGGAAGCACTCAGCCTCCTTAGGGGTTTTCTTGCTCTCAGTGTGGCTCAAACACACACTCTTCCTAAATAGGTGAAGAAGGTGAGCCCTCTAGTACTTGCCTTTATCTCTTTCAAGTAAGACTGAAAAGCAGAGTTCTATAAATCAAGAAAAACAAAGTACATGTAATTTATATTTGTAAATTCCAGTTTAATTCCTTAAGTCATATAAACAGTAACTCTTCTCTTATAGGTAGAGTGGCCCTGGAATAGTGGTATTTGCATCAATTTTGTTTGTACCGAGTGTACTGCATAAGAACACTCAAGTTGCCTTGTTTTACGGTATTATAGGTTGAATCTTATATTGCTCATTTTAATTAAAAATGCTTTATTTTAGTCTCAAGATATATAGAAATAAATCATTCATGTCTTTTGTATATATCACAAAATATACTGCTGATTTTTTTTCCTTTTCCTAGTTACTAAGAAAGTAACTAAAGCATAACTTTGCTCTAGGAGAATGAGACAAAATGTCAACTGATTTCCAGGAATCTCCAAATTTGAAATAAGACAAAATGAAAAAAGTTTCAATTTTATAATAGCTGAGCTAAAGCTGCTTAAGAATGTGATGACAACTTTTGATATAAGCACATTACTGAGTATTCAGATACTCATAATTTTTCTTCATCCCTCAATCCATCCTTTATTGGCCAGTCTCCTTTTTACTAATGTGAAAAAGAACTCCAATGTATTTAATTTATGTCAGAGTAGATGCTTGTGATCCTAGCCCAAATTTCAAGGTTAAGTTGTATGAGTGCATATATATTATTAGAACGCTGGATGTGAGGAAAACATTTAGATGAAGCCTACACTGAAAAATGGAATTAATAATTTATCAACTGCCCGTTTTAAATTTTTGAGTGACGAAGACTCTGAAATACAAAGTAGGATATAAATCCTGAATATGTGCAAGCAATCAGGCTTTGGCAAAGAATATTATCAACATGACCCAGATGCAATGATATGGTGTTAAAGATTTGTATCAGCCAAAAGAATTATTTCTAAGAGAAAAATACTAAGCTCATTTATGTAATTTTGGCCCGTATATTTCAGAACTGATAGTTCCACTTTTTAATGAAGTTGTTTGGTCCCCAAATTTATTCCTAATTAAATTATTTAAATCCACATAGTCATAAAGTTGTAGCACTGGGCTTTCAACCAAAGACTGTATATGTAAGAATAAAAACGCTGAAAACAATCTGAATGTTCAATACCAAAGGCTTGACTAGATAATAAAAAATAAAATCATACAATGAAATATCATCCAGCTATTAAAGTTATTCTGCAGATAGAAATAGTGGGAATGCAAGTTAAAGTAAAATTACATATTTAAAAGTAAAACAGCCATATATATACCAAAGAGTATATAAAAGGGCATACTTCAATGTTGCAACCACAGCTTTATGGGAATTATATGTACTCTTTATTGTCTTTGTCTATTTCTTTTTTTTAAGTTTCTGATGTCTTTTCCACAGATGAGTTAGTTTGCTAGGGCTGCTATAACAAAATATCACAAACTGAGTGGCTTGAACAACAGAAATGTATTTTCTCACAGTTGGAAGCCAGATGTTTGATCAAGGTGTCAGCAGAGTTGGTTTCTTCTGATGCCCCACTCCTTGGCCTATAGATGGCTGTTTTCTCCCTGTGTCTTCACATGGTCTTCCCTCTGTGTGGGTCTGTGTCCAAATTTCCCCTTCTTATAAGGAAATAAGAAGTCATACTGGATTAGGGTCCACTGGAATGACCTCATTTTAACTTAATTACCTCTTACAGACCCTATCTCCAAATACAGTCACATTCTGAGGTACTGGGGTTGGGACTTTAACATATGAATTTGGGGAGGGGACGTAATTCGGCCTATAACAACAATGCTGATATATTACTTTTATAAAGAGAAATACAGGAACTTTATCTTGACAAGATAAAGAGGGGGGAAGACCCCTTTTTCTCAATAGTTCTACTCTTAATTAATTAATTGGTCTTTTTGTTTATAAATCAGCCTCTTTGGGGTTTCGTTATTATGAGTCCGTCCTTCCAAATTTTCATCAACTCTTAACTATTAAAGCTTCGGCCCAGATCTTGTATAGTGATGATCATTGGGCAGTGCACAATTGTGAGGCGCCTCCTGAGGCAGCTGGTTAGTCCATTTTGGGTTTGTTTTTGAGCTGCGACAACTTCCTTAGCCTCTTGGTTTAGCCTCTTGTTTCCTCAGCCTTCTTATTTCAGTTTTCAGCCTCTTGTTTCCTTAGCCTGATGTGTAGAAAGATTTTTAATTTAACGTTAGGGGAAGCAACAATTCAAATCTGAAACTTACGGAGAAACAATACTCCTGTTTTCCAGATCATAGCCAGTAAAAGGAAAAATAAATTCAAGGAAAAATAAATTCAAGGAAAAAATTCAAGGAAGCCAGTCAAGAACTATTCTTTCTCTTCCCTGGTTTCTTTTAGCACTGTGCTGTATGGATACCACTAACCATGGAACTCTGAGAAAAAATTGGGTAGATTCCTATAATCATAGAAATCTGGAAACTTCCTGATCATAAATCTCTCTCTTGGAAGATGTTGCGTACTATTTGTTTAGTTAAAAAAAGCAGGAGGAAGGGAGGGTTTTTCACAAGAGGAGGCTGAAGGAGCAGCAATAAATACAGAAAAAACTAATGACATGGGAAGGAGAGTTCAGATGTACTTGCTATAATCAAAGATTTATTTACATATTCTCTAAAATATGTTTCAAGGAAAGGTCTGATATAGATTACCAAACAGTATATGTTTATATAAATTCATTTTTAAATGTTAATACTCAACATTATTCTGTCTGGGGAAATTCACTATTGTAAAACATCAAATCCACTAGAAATTAATTAATGTATTTTCAACAAAATTCCAATTAAAAAACAGGATAGGGCTTCCCTGGTGGCGCAGGGGTTAAGAACCTGCCTGCCAATGCAGGAGACACACGTTCGAGACCTGGTCTGGGAAGATCCCACATGCCACGGAGCAGCTAAGCCCATGCGCCACAACTACTGAGCCTGTGCTCTAGAGCCCGCAAGCCACAGCTACTGAGCCCGCATGCCACAACTACTGAAACCCGTGTGCCTAGAGCCCATGCTCTGCAACAAGAGAAGCCACCGCGATGAGAAGCCCGCGCACTGCAACAAAGAGTAGCCCCCGCTCACCACAGCTAGAGAAAAGCCCAGGCTCAGCAACAAAGACCCAATGCAGCCAAAAATAAATAAATAAAATATAAATTTATTTATTTATTTATTTAGAAAAACAGGATATTTAAAGAAATTAAGGCAAGACTTCTCAAATTCATCTCATAATAAACAAGACAGAATAGCCAAGATATTCTTAATAAAAAGAAAAGTATCAAGAGAAAACCTTTTCTAACATTTTAGAATGTATTCCTAAAACATAACTAATTTTTTAAAAAAATAAAATAAATTCATTTTTATTATACATTTTTCAAAAGAATACAGTAGTTTGAGCAAAATAAATGGAAAAATATTTTTATAACACTCCATCAGAATCTCTTGTCTCTTCTTTTAATGCCCCACACTAAATCATACAGTATTTCCAAGGTCATTTTTTTTTTTTCCAGTGGAGTTAACTTGTCTAAATTCTCAGTGAAGAGATTTTAGGGGTTAGGAAAAGTAAATATATCAGACTTGAAGGTAGTTTCTCATTAACTTCATGTATGCTGATAAAATGAAGTTTTCTTATTCTCAGGAACAAAATAGTCCATTTATAAAAATATATACGCATTAGCAACTGGTTTTATGTCCATCCAGATGCATGTTTGTAATGTATAATATCAACTGAATTCAAATGGACTTGAGATACCTAAAATGTATTTGACAACTTAAAAGCATCATTAAAATAAGAATTCAACACTTAAAGCCCTCAATCTAGAAAGTATTTAAGATTAGGATTCTCTTGAATACACATCTGTCTTAACAGGGAAATAGCCACATATGGCAAAATCATTGGATGTAAACATGAAAAGAGAACAGATATTTCTAAAAAAAATAAATCTAATATCAACTTCTTTTTCAAGATTTCAAGTGCTACAGATCTTTCTTTTGTACATAAAACTTTAAAAGCAAATCTCGTCATCTGTTTTGCTTCCACATGTACACAATGCAAGCATTTTGATCATTGCTCTGTAGTGAGTACAGGTCTCATTAAAATGTTCAGATTGATGTATATACACCACTACATTTAAAATAGATAACCAACAAGGAAGTACTGTAGCACAGGGAACTCTGCTCAATATTCTGTAATAACCTAAATGGGAAAAGAATTTGAAAAAGAATAGATATATGTATATGTATAAATGAATCACTTTGCTGTACACCTGAAACTAACACAGTATTGTAAATTAATTGTAGTCCAATAGAAAATTATTTTAAATGTTCTTCTCTCCCTATTACTACATTCAATTGTTTGAATGGCTAGAAACAAACAAACAAAAAAAAGAATGACTGTCTCCACACCGACCTCCCCAGTGCCTAAGGAAGCATTTGTCATCCAAAACAGGACACGATCTTTGGGAGTATATCTTATTTGAAAAACTTGTAGGCTTCATCAAAGCCATATACACAAAGTAGTGGGTGGGTAGCAACACAGATTCTTTTCTAATTTAAAAAGGACCTGGATAACTTTGGTACTTCTGATGTCCCATAAATATTACTTGCCAAGGATTATAATAAAGAAACAAATCACTTAAGGGTAATTGCAGCCTTATGAGGCCTCCAGTTAGCTGTGTAGGTTAGACCTTGTAGGATTTAGAAACCATCTTGCAGAAAAGAACTGGGAAATTTGCAAATGAATAAGAAAATAGGCCCCCTGGCAGGGTCAAAATGCTCTTCGGCATCTGGTGTGAAATTCTTTCTGTGGTTGCAGCTAATTATTAAACCACAATAGAATCCTAATTTATGACATATTTCTGGAATATTATAATGAGATAATTCCAGAATGTGCTTGCGTAGTTGAAACTGAGAACAGCTGAGTGAGGCAACACGGTGGCCTTAAGAATGAGTGAACTAAAATAAAAGGGGGGATGGCATTGGCTGGGGAAAACATGGATTGTCCAGAAAATATGAATACTTGATATGAAAATAGTGCTAGGGGAAGTCAGGAAACCTGAGAAAGTAATAGGTTGAATAAGAAAACAGGCTCTGAATTCTTCTGGAAAGAAAATTATTACATTAAGCTCTATCTTTTATTCCTTGAAAAGGCAGGCAATAGAAGCACTTACAGCGAAGGATAAAAATGAGAATCTTTTTCATTTCCTTTTGGTGTCTGTTATATCAATGCCTAGAACATTTCTGAACATTCAGTAGAGACACAGCACTTTACTGAGGAAGAATTTCATGATTTTAAATGTCAAGAAAGACACCTAAGTCTGTTCAGTTTTCTCTGGCAACCATTTCTCTGGTGATTTGTGTTATTTATGACTTACTAGTGTTTGGCTGTATGTTGAGGTGAGCTAATCAGAATCCATTTCTAGTATTCATTTTCTTTTAAAGTCATATAAGTAGCATATAAGCTCCATGAGAGCTAAGTTTTATCTAGCTTATTCTCTGCTATTCATCCAGCACTTAGAACAGTGCCTGACATGGAGTAGTTGCCCCATACCAGTTTGTGGAGTGAATACACACAGCGAGAGCATAATTCCTATGTTCAGAATAAGTGGAAAGTTTCTAAGGTTAGCCAATCAATTATTATGCACTCACTCAACCAGTTCCACAGACAACTTTAACTGATCTGTACCTGTAAATGGCTTAAAACCTAATAGAGGAGACAAAGTACATATGTACCATGATCTGATATCAGTGGAAGGGATTGCCTGATCTAGAGTCTTGATGTTGTAGTGTTCTGAAAGCCAAGGGAAATGAAAATGCTAAGAAATTTTGTGTTGTCAACAGACCAAATACTACAGGAAGATCAAAGAAGGTGGGGTAGAGAAGGGGCATTGGGTCTAGCTTTTAGGAGATTCAATGGGAGGCCTTCTATTATACATAGTGACCAAGAGCATTTTCTCTGGAATCAAGTCCCAGCTCTGCCACTCAGTAACTGTGTGTCCTCTCTGTGCATCAGTTTCTTCATTTGAAAGACAAAGGTGATAATAATACTTCCTAACTCATCTTGTACTTAAAATTTTTTTTTAAATTTATTTTCATTTTTAAAATTTTTAAATTTTTTAACATCTTTATTGGAGTATAATTGCTTTACAATGTTGTGTTGGTTTCTGCTGTATAACAAAGTGAATCAGCTGTATGCATACATATATCCCTATATCCCTTCCCTCTTGCGTCTCCCTCCCACCCTCCCTATCCCACCCCTCTAGGTGGTCACAAAGCACCGAGCTGGTCTCCCTGTGCTATGTAGCTGCTTCCCACTAGTTATCTGTTTTACATTTGGTAGTGTATATATGTCAGTGCTACTCTCTCACTTCGTCCCAGCTTACCCTTCCCCCTCCCCATGTCCTCAAGTCCATTCTCTACATCTGCATCTTTATTCTTGTCCTGCCCCTAGGTTCATCAGAACCTTTTTTTTTTAGATTCCATATATATATGTGTTAGCATACAGTATTTGCTTTTCTTTTCCTGACTTACTTCACTCTGTATGACAGACTCTAGGTCCATCCACCTCACTACAAATAACTCAATTTTGTTTCTTTTTATGGCCGAGTAATATTCCATTGTATATATGTGCCACATCTTCTTTATCCATTCCTCTGTCAGTGGACACTTAATTACTTCCATGTCCTGGCTATTGTAAATAGTGCTGCAGTGAACATTGTGGTACATGTCTCTCTTTGAATTATGGTTTTCTCAGGGTATACGTCCAGTAGTGGGATTGCTGGGTCATATGGTAGTTCTATTTTTAGTTTTTTAAGGAACCTCCATACTGTTCTCCATAGTGGCTGTATCAATTTACATTCTCACCAACAGTGCAAGAGTAAATGAGTATACTATCCAAAGCAATCTACAGATTCAATGCAATCCTTATCAAATTACCAATGGCATTTTTCACAGAACCAGAAAAAAAAAATTATAGTTTGTATGGCAACAGAAAAGACCCCGAATAGCCAAAGCAATCTTGTGAAAGAAAAATGGAGCTGGAGAAATCAGGCTCCCTGACTTCAGACTATAATACAAAGCTTCAGTAATCAAGACAGTATGGCATTGGTACAAAAACAGAAGTATAGATCAATGAAACAGGATAGAAAGCCCAGAGATAAACCCACACACATATAGTCACCTTATTTTTGATAAAGGAGGCAAGAATATACAATGGAGAAAAGACAGTCTCTTCAATAAGTGGTGCTGGGAAAACTGGACAGCTTCATATTGTACTTTTGAAGATTAAATGAGCTAAAATATTCGTGAGAGGTTTAGAACAGTGCCTGCCGTGTTGTAGATACTATTACTTGTTAGAAATGAT
>NW_006781351.1:612586-622067 GCF_000442215.2 Lipotes vexillifer | reverse complement strand
TAGGGAAAGTACTTAGATTTTAAGAGTTTTAAAAGGAGAGGACAGTGAAGCTTCTCTATGCCAATCTTCTGCCAGTGAAAGAATCACTCCCTTACAGCTCCTTAAGTTTAATTATGCAAGTTTAGGGGAAGTGAGGTATGTAATTCTCAATACCTATAGCCTTCTCAGGTTAGGCAGATTCTGGCCTGACTTCCATTGATACCCACTGCCTGGACTTCATGCCTGTGAGGAATCCTCTCCTCAGAGTGTGGGCTGGACCTAGTAACTGGGCTTTAACACATACAGTATGGCAGAAGTAGAAGGATGTCGCTTCTATGATTAGGTTACAGAAGACTGTGGCTTCTATCTCGCTATCCCTCTTTTGGTGCTGACAGTGTCTGGCCCTCCTGCTCTCTTACTTGCTCTCTGAAGCCAGCTGCCATGTCGAGACATGATTGCAGAGAGACCATGTGGCAAGAAACTGAAGGAAGCTGCCAGCCAATAGTGTGTGAGAAACTGAGGCCTTGGTACAACAGCCTAGAAGAAATTGAATCCTGCCAACAGCCAAGCAAGTGAACTAGGAAGTAAATACAGTAAGTCCCTTACACATGAACCTTCAAGTTGCGAAATTTCAAAGATGCAAACGTGCCCTTTGTATGGCAGCTGTTGTACTGTACTACTGTATTTTCCAAGCTATGATACTGTAAGATTTTAAATCTTTTCTTTATTTTTGTTTGTTTTTTATGTATTATTTGTGTGAAAAGTATTATAAACCTATTAAATACAGTACTATACAGCCAATTGTGTTAGTTGGGTACCTAGGCTAACTTTGTTGGAGTTACGAGCGAAGGGAAGGGAACTTGTTAGTATGTTGGGGACTTACTGTACTCTCAATCAATCCTTGAGAGAACTGTAGCCTTGTGAGAGACCTAGAGTCTGGGAACCCAGCCAAGTCATGCGCAGATTGCTGAGTCACAGAAACTGTGAGATAAGACATGTTGCTCTTTTAATCTACTAAGGTTTGGGGTTATTTGTTATTCAGTATTAGATAACTAATACACAGGTATAAGGAATACATTTTATATTGTGACTTAATACAGACACCTGTACACACACTTCTGTAGCTAAAGCAAGAGTTTCTTAAAAACAATATTAAAACAGTATTCATCCTTACTATGTAGAGTGTGACCAGATATTTTCTATTAATTTTTTAAAGTGATGTTAGAGACACTATATTGATTTCATGACTCACCAGTTGGTTGTAACAAAGATTTTGGAAAGCACTGGTTAAGAATATAGTCCCTGGGGCTTCCCTGGTGGGGCAGTGGTTGAGAATCTGCCTGCCAATGCAGGGGACACGGATTCGTGCCCCGGTCTGGGAAGATCCCACATGCCATGGAGCGGCTGGGCCTGTGAGCCATGGCCGCTGAGCCTGCGCGTCTGGAGCCTGTGCTCCGCAATGGGAGAGGCCACAACAGTGAGAGGCCCGCATACTGCAAAAAAAAAAAAAAAAAAAAAAAAAAAAAAAAGTCCCTGGAGTGAAATTTCCTGGGTTTATAACTCAGCTCTGCCACTTAGTATTTGGGTAACCCTGGCAAAATTACACAGCCTTACCGTGTGTTGGTTTCCTAATCTGTAAAATGAGAAAAACAATGGACTATAGGGTGGTCTTGAGGATTAGATCAGATAATGGGTGCACAGCATTTAGTATAGAATGTCACACATAGAAAAAGCTAACTATTCTTAGCTAATATTTTTTATGGTAATGAAGCTTTCCTAGATATTCCCTTATTCCTGGGACAGAACTGGTAATTCTATCCACTGCTATGGCTTGTTGAAGACAATTACTATAGCACCTTTTATATTCTATTATAATTATTTATCATGTATCTTCCACTCCCACTTCATTCCTACTCAGGAGCTCCTTGAGAGCAGGTCCTATTTGTAATTATCCTTTTTGTCTTTACTATGCAGCACAATGCTTGACACAGGCTAGTCATTCAATAGCTATTGAATGAGTAAATGAATTAAAAATTATTTTAAAATTTAAAAAAATACATACTCGTCATTTCAATATAGCCCGTTTAGTTCTCAACATCTGTAATTAGGAAAAAGTGATACCTTACAGCAAGTTAAAAGTATGCTTCCTGTATACTCATTTTCCTGTCTCAATAATTTTATTTCCTCCCTCATGACAGTTCTTATGTATTCTCTCCTGAATGTTCATGGAGACAAACTATAAGATGGAAAAATAGGATTTATAATTCCAAATCATCTGAGCAAAAAAGTCCCCAAGTTTTCAACAATTCCTGACCACCGTCTCAGTCATCCTTCTCTAGATGTATCACACTTTGCTAGTATTTCGATTAAAATCTGAAATCCACATTAGAACAACTGAGGGCAGGCAAATGTGACATATAACTCTCATTGTCTTGGTCTTACATTACAGTTTTGCCAGTGTATTCCAAAGTCTGAGACTTTTAAAATAAAATGTAACGTCCATTTTATACATACTCAATTATTTTTTTTAAATACAGGATTACATTTTATTTATTTATTTATTTATTGGGGTATAGTTGTTTACAATGTTGTGTTGGTTTCTACCATACAGCAAAGTGAATCAGCTATACGTATATACAAATATCCCCTCTTTTTTGGATTTCCTTCCCATTTAGGTCACCACAGAGCACTGAGTAGAGTTCCCTGTGCTATACAGTAGGTTCCCATTAGTTACCTCTTTTATACATGGTATCAATAGTGTATATCTGTCAATCCCAATCTCCCAATTCGTCCCAAACCCCCATTTTTATTTATATTTATTCTTATTAAATATTTGGTCTTACAGTCTATATTCTTTAGAAGACTTTTAGAATCCTGCTTTTCTCATACTGAATTAAGATTTCTCTGCTTTATATCACTAAAACATGTAATAAGCATGCCTTCTAAGCTGTTAAACTAACTGACAAACTTGTTGAACAGAATAGGGAAAAGTAATGTCTCTGGACACTACAGTGTAAGTTGATATTCAGCTCTATTAATAAGCACTCTGGCTAGAATTCAATCAGGACAATTTATTTTTTACTTAATTGTATCATGCATGTCCAAAAAGTCATTATAAGAGTCTATTCAAATTATTTTGATTGAATGTAGATATTTGACACTATAGCATTGCCATAGAACTTCTATTTCCTACCTGTGTGGTCAGGCTATTAAAAAGCAAATGAGGGCTTCCCTGGTGGCGCAGTGGTTGGGAGTCCGCCTGCCGATGCAGGGGACATGGGTTCGTGCCCCGGTCCGGGAAGATCCCACATGCCGTGGAGCGGCTGGGCCCGTGAGCCATGGCCGCTGAGCCTGCGCGTCTGGAGCCTGTGCTCTGCAACGGAAGAGGCCACAACAGTGAGAGGCCCGCGTACCGCAAAAAAAAAAAAAAAGCAAATGAGGGCCTTCCCTGGTGGCGCAGTGGTTGAGAATCTGCCTGCCAATGTAGTGGACATGGGTTCAAGCCCCGGTCCAGGAAGATCCCACATGCCACGAAGCAACTAAGCTTGTGTGCCACAACTACTGAGCCTGCACTCTAAAGCCTGGGAGCCACAACTACTGAAGGCCACACACCTAGAGCCCACGCTCCGCAACAAGAGAAGTCACCTCAACGAGAAGCCCGCGCACCGCAACAAAGAGCAGCCCCTGCTCACCACAGCGAGAGAAAGCCCACATTCAGCAACAAAGACCCAGTGCAACCAAAAATAAATAAATAAAATAGATACAATATTAAAGAAATAAAAAATGTTTAAAAAAACCACAAAAAGCAAATGAGTTCTCTGTGGCATAGTCTGCTCTAAGTGAACCTATGCTGGCTTCTAGGCATTACCTTTATAAGAGCCAAAAAACAATTGATAGTCCACATTAAAATTTTAAAGAAGACCAAAATTAAACTTAATGGTTTGTATTTGGGGGAATTATTTTTATGTTCTTTCTGAACACTGGGAGAATACTTCTTATATTCTAGTAATTGCTACCCCTTTTGTATCATTCTGCAGAGATCTGACAGTATTCGAAAGTAACATGAGTAAGTTCTTTCCAGTAATTTAATGGAAGAATGTCACTTGAGCCAAATTATTTTTGTTTACTCACTTCATATATTGATATCAAATATCATTCTTATAACAACTTTCAGCTATGGTGGAGTTATTTTGTGACAGAACAATGACCTTGCCAAAAATAACTCAAAAAGCAAGATACATGTATAGTATAAAATGATATGCAATATGACATATATGATATATAGTTGATATGTATCATATATATATGTGTGTATGTATATATATATATATATATATATATGTATATATATATTTATTTATTTATTTTCCCAGAGAGAGGAAACCACTATTATCATACAACTTTCAGTTTTAAATCTTGATGATGACCAATATGGATTTGCTTTTTTAAAAAATATCCTTGTCCCTTCATGGGCAACAAGGAAGCCAAATACGAGCTGAGTAATTCTGCTCTGACACTGTTTGTTATTTAGATACCATCTCTTCCAAGAAGTGTGTCAACTCTCTGTCTGCCCATTCCCCATACTCTGCACAGCTGCTATTCCAGTATGCTTGCAGCTCCCCAGAAGGGCCATCTCCTCTCACAAGTCCATGGCTTTACAGCTGCTTTCTTCGTGTCCAGAAATTTCTCACCCCCATTTATTCATTTCAATAACAGCTACTTATCCTCTAAGATCCGGTTTAGGATTTATCCCATCTAAAATTGTTTCCAGGACCTTTTCCAACCGCATCTAAGCTGGGCATACAGTCATATATGTGTTATGATACAATTCTAAGCTTTTTTCCTACCAAAGCATGCGTTAGACTGTATTTTATTAGATTTTTTAATCTTCATCATTAGGTGAGTCTTTTTAGGGTAACAGCACATTTCATTTGCCTTTGAAACTCTGATATCCAGATAATGAATGAATAAATGAATGGATCAAGAGAAGTAAGTTAATTAGACTTAAAGTCTGTTTAAGACCTGGTTCTGTTTATACCTATGCAAGATTGGACTAACCTGATTAGCTACTCTGAGTCCCGGTTTCCTCTTCTCATGAAGAGAGTAGCTGTTCTTTTTTCCTTATTTGTCATTGTGAGGATCAAATGAAATAATGTAGGTAAAAGTCCATGTCATCAGTGAGGTCTTACAGAGACCTATTGACAGCGCACTGAGCTGGGCATAGAATAGAATACAAAGAAGAACAAAGTATATTCTTGCCATTGAGGTACTTAGATCTGTCATGAATGTCAAGGAAACAGGAGAAGGAATTGTTTCCTTCTGCTGTGAATAGGGAGAAAGCCAAAGAAGGGTACAGAGAATGGCATTTGAGTCAGGCCATAAAAGCAGATGAAGCATTTGCTTGGTTTGGAATTTTGAAGTGATGAAATTAATACAAATTAGAAGAAACAAAAAGTTCTATGAGAGTACAGAGAGAGAACTGCTTGATTTTTGTCCAGGGAGGTGAGATAAAGAAAGCTTCACAGAAGAGGTGACATTTAGGATAGGTCTAGAAGGACAGACAATATCTTCCCACCCTTCAAAGGCCTAGCAGGAAGATGGAAATTCTAGGCAGACACCAGACTAGATGACTAGGCTAGTTTGGCTGTAGCATAGGGTATAGTGTGAGGACGGCTGCAGACTCCCAGAGGAGGGTGTTTCCAATCCCTACGTGAGGGCAGGATCCTGGGTAAACAGCTGCTGAAGCCAAGAAGGGTGGGAAGGATGACTGAATGACAGATGGGGCCAAGTCGCCTGAAGAGTGATGTCAGGACCGGCTGAAGCTGAAGGAACTACACAGTTGCCAAAAGGAAATCTGAGAGCAAAGACCAGGAGTCAGAAATGGATGGATGCCATGGTGTCAACACAGGGGCAGGGCAAGTTTCCAAAGGCAAAAGTCCAGTAGCCCAGCTGGGTTTGAAACCTCTGGGTGAGTACCATCAGGGACAAGGTTTAAAACAAAGATTTGATAGGCCAGAAAGGGGACTCAATGAGGGTCTTATTGTTTTGACAGTGTAAGGAAGGGAGTGCTGTTATTTCTAAGAGTCCAACAAGGATTGGTGGCATAAAACATCTTCACTTTTATCTCCTGGTAGATGGAACTGCTCTCTACACCAGGGCAGAAAGCACCACCCATTCTACTTGCCCACTTTTGTGGAAGTTCTGTGCAACTACACTAGAGGCAAAAAATAAAGCTGGAAAGATTAGAGGGGTTCCCAAGGAGAAGAGCCTAGAATGCCAGAGTGAGGAGTTTGTCCATGATTTGGAAGGTAATGGGGAGCCATGGAAATATTATGAGTAGGGAGGCCACATGATTGAAGTTGCATGTTAAGAAAATCAGCAGAGAGGACTTCTCTGCTAGTCCAGAGGGTGGGACTCCGTGCTCCCAATGCAGGGGGCCCAGGTTCGATCCCTGGTCAGGAAACTAGATCCCACATGCATATTGCAACTAAGAGTTTGCACGCCACAACTAAGGAGCCCACAGGCCGCAACTAAACATGCCGCAATGAAGATCCTGTGTGCTGCAACTAAGACCTGGTGCAGCCTACCTTAATTAATTAATTAAAAAAAGAAAATAAGCAGAAAGGTAATGGCACAGCTAGTGATGTTTTCAGCAAGTGAAATTTAAGTTATAAGAAGTCTAAATTGAAGACGGTTTCATTACTTATTTATGAAGAAAGGTAATCAATGTGGCAAGAATTCATTTATTAAATCTGTATTTTCTGACTTGCAATAAGGCTAGATTGTGCCATTTTATGGCCCACTCTTTATCATCATCATGCTCACCATTTTGTTGCTGTGTGTGTGTGGTTGGTGATGGTGCCTATTGTTTAAAGAGGAATTAGAATTAGCGCTTTAAGTTCCTACAAGTGCACTCTGAATGTAATGCAGGCAGGTTTATACACAAAATGTGGTCATGTATGCTGCTTACACTCGTTATGATGGTTTAGAATCAGTTATAAACCCATTGGGAAAACTTTTGTATACCTGGATATGCTAGTTTCTGAAATCCCTCTACGCCCGCAGGATGGGAATATTCCTTGGTTTTGTCCAGTTCTGTTCCCTGGGAGGGGCTCTCCAGTCCATTGTCCTCTGGTGGCCTTTGTTTCCTTTCTCTGCATGTTTGTCTTTGTTTCTTTTACTCATTATCCTCCTTGGCCCCATGTGAAGTGAGCATTGGAAAATTGCCTCTTCTTAGAAGCTAGAAGCATTCTCAGCCTGTAGAAACGTGGAGACTGAAGGATAATTTTCCATTTTGAAAAAGTCTTTCTTAGCCCAGACTCATGGTATCTATAGCTATAAACTTTCTTAAAATGATTGGCTTCTTATCTGTTAACTTTCAGTTAGCTCCATGTACTATTAGCCATGGTTCTTGGTTCTTTTCTAGGCACGCTTCTTAGATTTTATATATATTAGTATACATAAAACAAATCCAAGAAGTGTACATGTATGCATGTATATACATATATATTATGTGTATATATGCCCTTTTTTGTTGTTTTCTTCTCCCTCACGCTTCTCTTTCTTGCCTTATGAATACCTTGGAAATATCAGACTTTGGTGAGAGAGCTACAACTTCACTCTCAATTCACTGAGTCATTTTGTCCAATTTTAAGGATTTCCTGGGCACCCCCATAATCTATTCAGAAGTTTTAACAATGAATAAGTGTACCCTTATTTTGATTCTTATTACAAAGTCAAGTTTTTAATCAGCCTTTATCCTCAGAGCATTTCTTTTTTATAAATTTATTTATTTACTTATTTATTTATATTTCTGGCTGTGTTGGGTCTTCGTTGCTGCTTGTGGACTTTCTCCAGCTGCAGCGAGCGGGGGCTGCTCTTCGTTATGGTGCACGGGCTTCTTAGTGCGGTGGCTTCTTTTGTTGTGGAGCACGGCTTCTAGGTGCGCGGGCTGCAATAGCTGTGGCTCGCGGGCTCTAGAGCTCAGGCTCAGTGGCGCATGGGCTTAGCTGCTCCGCGGCATGTGGGATCTTCCTGGACCAGGGCTCAAACCCGCGTCCCCTGCATTGACAGGTGGATTCTTAATCACTGCGCCACCAGGGAAGCCCCCTCTCAGAGCATTTCTTAATTTTATGTTTTTTTAGCACAAGGAGATCAACTCAATGCTTTGTGATGACCTAGAGTGGTGGGATAGGAAGGGTGGGAGGGAGGCTCAAGAGGGCGGGGATATGGGGATATTTGTATACATATAGCTGATTCACTTTGTTGTACAGCAGAAACAGAACATTGTAAAGCATTTATATTCCAATAAAGATATGAAAAAAAAATTATGTTTTTCCTGTTTAAGCTCGGGAAATGTAGTTGTCTCTTCCATTCGTATAAAATTCTAATATTGTGGCCTCCCTCCATGTCCTTTCACTCCTTTTTGTAAATCAGTCTGCTCTTTTCTATGGTCATGTCTTTCTTATATTTTGCATATGCAGACAATGGCAATTAACAATGGCACTGACAGGGCTTCTCTGGTCACGCAGTGGTTGAGAGTCTGCCTGCCGATGCAGGGGACACGGGTTCGTGCCCCGGTCCGGGAGGATCCCATATGCTGCGGAGCGGGGTCCTACGTATTAATTTATTTAAATATAAAAGCAAAACTCACGAATTTGACTTGAATTTCTTAAACAAATGTCCTTTCCACAATTTCCCCCCTTAAGTCAAGAGCCCCAAGGAAAAAAAAAAAAAAAAAAAAAAAAAAAAAAAAAAAGTATCTTCTGCCAAAAAATAAAACTAGGCTGGTCACATTTGTTACTGGCCACAGCTACTGCATGTAAGAAATATTCTAAAAATCTGATATATGCTGATTACATTTCTGCCTTCTTTAATCTTTTATCTTGTGGTAACCAAGGGCATGACTCAGCATCCAGTTTTGAATATCATATTAAAATATAAAGCTCCTCTTTTAAAAAATTAAGGGATTCATGAAAGCTACTTTGTATCTTTATTTTTTTTTCATCAATGTGTATACCTACTAAATGGAAGGAAAAGTATAGGCTTACTTTTCATAACATGAAGAGAATCTGAAAATTGGTAGTAGAATAATAAAATAGTATTACTGTTTGGGAAGGGATGGTAATTGCACAGAAAAGATGCTTACAAAAAAATTAAAATATATAAATGGTAAATAAAAGTCTAAGCGAGGCTGGCAGTTGAATTGCAGGGAGAAACAAAAATGGAATGTTCTTTTTAGATTTCTCAGTTTTACCATTTCAGTTCTAATATAGATGTTTCAATCAAGAACTTTACAAAACAGAAAAGAACCTAAATAGAACATTTCATGTAAGGGAACTGAGCTGACTGGATGATAGGAAATTAAATGACCCATTCACATGCATTCCATGCACTCAGGATTGTGGCTCAAAGTGGTTAATATCTGATGACTATTCTTGGGCTCAGGTCCAATCAGCTGCTGGTCACATTCTCTCCATCTCTCTGCTGATCACGTGTCTCT
>NW_006781351.1:608565-612576 GCF_000442215.2 Lipotes vexillifer | reverse complement strand
TGCTGAAATTAGCAAAGATATCTCTATCAAAGAAAATACATTTTAGATGAGGCTGGATTTCAAACCACATTTTCAAATCTAGACATGGTTTCAGTTGGCACAAATGTAAAGATGAAAAAGAAAGGTATACCATTAACTTGGTGAGAAAGGGAAGCATAATCAAAGCAGTGTTTTTCCATAATTTGCCTAACTTAATTTTAGGCTTAAATGAACCTTTCAATATACTTCATTGAAAACATTCCCTGCCAGGACAAGCTGTTACCTCCTCTGAGCTGCTGTATCATTTATTGTGTAGACAGTGTTCATGGTCCTAGCATATGTTGTCTTTAAATAAAACTTGCCATTTGTACATATCTGTAAATTGCACAATTTACAAAATGCTTTCACATCCAAAAACACAGTTTTGAATCCATAAATATCCTATAAATGTATCAATAACCCCATTTTACAGTTGAGGAAATAGAGACAATGAGATTAAACAAGCTGTCCAAGTTCTTAAAACTAGGAGAACTGGGACCCTTCTGATGCAAAATCTGGTCTTTTCACTGAAATTACTCTCTTGCTTGTATTGGTGGTTAACTTGAACCCCATAGGTACTGAATACCAACAGGGTTAGTAGCTTCTTGAGCAAACTATGTCTTGCACAATTTTTTATAAGCAACCCTTATAAGAATGTCCTATGCAAGGTAGTAATTCAAAAAAGTCTTTTGTAAATGATGATGATGACCAGTTCCAAGAGTCTTCTTCCTAAATAGGCTTAGTAAATCTTAGCTAGCTTTGAGATGTGTTTCACTTGTACTCTAAAATATAGTGAGCTTGGACTTCCCTGGTGGCGCAGTGGTTAAGAATCCGCCTGCCAGTGCCGGGGACATGGGTTCAAGCCCTGGTCCGGGAAGATCCCACATGCTGTGGAGCAGCTAAGCCCCTGCACCACAATTTCTGAGCCTGAGCTCTGGAGCCCGCGAGCCACAACTACTGAAGCCCGCGCACCTAGAGCCCGTGTTCTGCAACAAGAGAAGCCACTGCAACGAGAAGCTTGTGCACAGCAACAAAGAGTAATCCCCACTCACCGCAACTAAAGAGAGCCCTCACGCAGCAACGAAGATCCAACGCAGCCATAAAAAAATTAATTAATTAATTAATTTAAAAAATATATATATATATAGTAACCTTACTCTCCTGTAGAATTTCTTGAGATTAAGAGCCTGAATGATTTGCTTGCTTAGTCAATCTTCAAGCTTCATACTGTCGGTTAAAATAAGCCAAAAAGTCAAAAAACAAAACAGAAAACCTGCTCACTTCAATAACTTGCAAGCAAAAAGAAAATTCAATTTTTTAGATATATTTCCTTTTTCTAAACTTACTGAGAAGAGTAATTGTTTACTGTGTAGAAACAAAGAGAAGCTATCAAAGCCAAATTTAAACACTCCATTGGAGAATTTAATATAAAAAGTGCTTTTTTGTTTCCATATACCAAAGAATTATGATGAGCTCCGTAGCTGACACCTTTGACAATATATTTTTATCAGAGGTAACTGATTTACAATTGAATAGGAAACATCTCTATAACAAAAGAAATATAATTTCAAATCTTTTAGCATAATTTAAAAACTAATTTCCGTGTTCAGAAGGTCTCAAAACTACTCAGCTCCTGAAAAAACTCCACGGCCTCTATACACATAAGGCAAAATGTGTTTTCTCTGGGAATGTTAATTCATGTTCAAAGAATTACCACAATATGAGGCTCAAAGATTCAGACTCCATTGTCATCATCCACAAATTTTTAGAAGTAAACATCTTTAGAAATAAAATCCACTAAAAGGCAGTGAATCAACAATGCACTATTGAAAGTTTCCACGTGGAAACTCCTAAGGTAAACTACGTTATTCCTCAGAAAATGTCATTTTAAAGAATATACTTACTTTCCTTCTTAACAATTTATTTGCACAGGAGACTCAAGTGGGTGCCGCCATTAGCATTGGAATGGCTCCTGATAAGAGCCTTCTGTGCATGGGACAAATGTATACTCAGAGAAGAGAGAAGAGTAGCTTCCCAGAGTGGGTCCCAGGACGGTGAGGGTGGCGTGGGGAGTGGTAGGCCTTCTGGCTAAATAGCCGAATATAATTTCTACATAGCTTTGTTTTATTTAATCCTCACAAGAGCCCTAAGAGGAAACTATGGCAAATGTTCTTCCCATTTTATAGGCTAGCAAACTAAGGCCCAGAGAAGTTAATTACATCATCCAGGTAGTCAACAGAATATAGGCTTGCCTGCTAATCCAGTAAGCCTTCCATGGCATAAACTTGTGTCTAATTTCAGGATTAAGCTTGAGTAAAGGGATTCAGGAATTTAGGCTGTGGGAACAGAAGAGAGCAGCAGTAGTCTGTAGCCCCTATTCCTGTTAGAACATAGACCTCTTCTTTATTAGTGCATTTAACACAATTTTAAAGACTACCCATGATGTGTGGGGCACTGCATGGCACTGGAGTTATAAATGGAACAAACATGGTCTCTACACTCATGGAGCTGACAATCTAATAGGAAGGAGAAACAGCATAGAAATGTTTTCACACACACTTGATGACATTTGTGTTATATGTGTTGGTAAGACCGGAGAGGAATGGGCCCAGTATTTTCATCACAGAGTGACTCAACATTAGCAAACACGAGTCACATGCACAGTATAGTGGATTCAGAAACAAAATTAATTTTCCTCATTTCTATGTGTCCATTTAGTGGCTGAAAATTGTTCACTTAATTTATAGTCTCTCTAGCCTTTGTTGATGCTCTTTTCCTAGACCAGGACTCTGGTGTGTCTTTCCTTCCCAGGACTGTTCTATTGGAAGTGGATGTGTAAAATATATAATGTGTGTGTGTGTGTGTGTATATATATATATATATATATATACATATATATATATGTATATATATATATACATATATATATATGTATATATATGTATATGTATATATATATGTATATATGTATACATATATTTTTTTGCTTTTCAAATTTTCAATTCTGGTGGAAACACTTCATTTTCCTAGAGAAATAGCAATTGGGGGATTAAACAACTGATTGTTATTGCCAGTGCACAGGATGAGAGTTTTATCCTCCTGTGTGTTAGCAATCCTGAAGAAATCAAACCAGGAGGAACATCATTGAACTGGGAGGCTGGCACGGGTAAAGTTCTGACTCTTGTCACCTTATAAGTTTTAGGACCAAGGGGAAGTTACTGCCCTTCACTGGCCTCAGTTTTTCCACATCTGTGAAATGTAGTTGGACTAGATCCTTAAATATTCTTGTGTGTCTCTATGAAACAAACTCACTAAGTGCTAACAAACTTCAGAATTTGTTTAAAGCTAAGAGTCTGGCCCATGTATTTAATGGACAGATAATGGGTTTCAATAGTTATTTTGAATATGTCTTGTTTAAATAGAGTAGCCATTAGAGAGGAGAGATTTATTTTAAATTTGAGTCACTCCATATACAACAGAAAGCAGGTAAGCATTTTTAGATCACTTATGTATTTTAGGAACAAAACCGTCTGATACCTTTTACTCTAGTCAACGAAAAGCCAGAGTGTATTTGGCAGTTAGATGTTCAAAAGCTGTGATGGGGTTTCTTTTTATATCCAAAGAGTTCTGAAAGTCATCTAGTGGGTGACCATGAAGGGTAGAGCTTTTTCTGTCTGTGTTTCCCAAGCTTTTCATGAAAATCTATAAAAATTAGCTCTGCACAGACAATCTGTGACCTTTCTCTGGAGTAATATGAGCAATTTGGGTTAAAGGTTGTGGGAAAAGCTGGAGGAAGCATATTGGCATATGCGGTATTAATGCAAACTCCCCTTTCCCTTTGGTGACATAAACGAACAATTTGCAGGCAGATTATTACCTGTGCAGGTTAAGAATTTTCCATTCTTCTTTTTCTTTAACTCCCTTTAAGAAAAATTGGGACTTCCCTGGTGGCGCAGTGGTTGAGAGTCCGCCTGCCGATGCAGGGGACACGGG
>NW_006781351.1:579744-608110 GCF_000442215.2 Lipotes vexillifer | reverse complement strand
AAAAAAAAAAAAAAAAAAAAAAAATTGATGTCTAGCTGGGAACAATTAAAAGAAATTAGCACATATGGTATAGTGGCATAAGTCAAGAAGTTTTAACATTTGTATTTAATTTAATAATCATACTTAATGCCTTGTAGTTTTGAAAGTTTAGCCAGAGCTTAAATTAAGTCAGATTTTATTCTTTTCTTTTATGCTTTCCTTCTCTTTCTCTCTTTCCTTCTCTCTTTCTGTGTGTGAGATAAAAAGAATGGAACATTTCTTTTATATAAAGCCCCATAAAAGCTTTTATGGAAATCCCTTTCATTAAAAAGAACAAAAAAACACCATACTGAAAAACAAATACCAGCAAATAAATTATATATAATAGGGGCTTCCCTGGTGGCACAGTGCTTAAGAATCCGCCTGTCAGTGCAGGGGACACGGGTTCGAGCCCTGGTCCAGGAAGATCCCACATGCCGCAGAGCAGCTAAGCCCGTGCACCTCAACTACTGAGCCTGCGCTCTAGAGCCCACGAGCCCCAACTACTGAGCCCGTGCGCCTAGAGCCCGTGATCCACAACAGGAGAAGCCACTGCAATGAGAAGCCCATGCACTGCCACGAAGAATAGTCCCCGCACATCGCAACTAGAGAAAGCCCGCGTGCAGCAATGAAGACCCAATTCAGCCAAAAAATAAATTAAATAAATAAATTTGTAACAAAAAAAATTATATATGATAGGCACTTAAGACTGAGAAACAGAAAAAAAATTGATAGCCACTCTCAAACTCTTGTTTGATTCTGCTACATCATCTTAAATAGTGGTTGTAACACCCACTCAAAATTTCTGAATCAAATGAGCTTTGGTAGTGACTTCACAATATACAACAAACCCAAATTCTGAGAGACTTCTCATAACCGCACATTCGATTTCATTCCAGCCTAAGATCAATATAGCATTTGCTTTCCAAATGAAGTTTTGTGTATTTGAGCTGTTGGATTTTTTACAAAACGTGAAAGTAACTCGTTAAATAAGCTAACTAAATTGAAAGATTTTTGTTGGTTGTAATGTTAACTTTTTGTTCTGATCAGAAAACTAGGCATATTTCTTTTATGTGGCTATATATTTCAATTATATTATAAATATATACACTTATTTATATAATATAAATATACACTTATTTATGTTATAAATAAGTGTATATTATATATGTGTGCATTATATCATTTATTGTATATGTGTATCATATATGTGTGTATTATTTTTAGAGCCAAAAGGATTTTTTACCCTAATTTTATTTTCCAGTTTACATCCTAAATTCCTCTTTCTTATTTTCATTATATCTTATTTCAGGACTACAATATGACCTTGTTTAACTTGTAAGTGGACACCACCTGGATGTCCCACGGCCGCTTAGATCTCAGCCTGTCCAAACCGAGCTCACTCCTTTTCCCATCGAGTTGGCTTCAAGAACTCTTATTTGCTTTTAGTTATTGGTGATACCATGTCAGAAGCCTCCAGTTATCCCTGATTACTCCCTACCTCTCAATCCCAGATCCAAATGATTACTGAATCCTGTCAGTTGTCACAGAAAAATGTCTTTGAAGTTTAAGCCTCTTGGCCTTCACTTCCAGGGCCACAGCTGTAGCTTTGATTCCACCATTTATGAGCCATGTGACAAGTTAACCCCTGTAAGCTTTGGTTTCCTCAAATATTAAGTGTGGATGGGAGACCAAATGAGGTAATGCATATAAACCATCGAGCAGACTTCTGACGAGCAATAAATTGAATCTTAGGTAGGTAAAGGTTGAAAAGAAGAGAAGGTTTAGTCCCAACAGACAGTAAAAAGCCTTAGAAAGTTGAAACAGTGTAGCCTTTTCAGGAACAAGTATCAATAGTCTTCTATATCCTTGCTGTTAGATAAAGAAACCATGCTGAGGGCTTAATAATATACTGTTCATAGCTAAACAAGATTTCCTCAGGTTTTATTTTAAATTCAAAGTAGAAGAGAAAAGCCCATCAGCGCAAACAGCAACTAAATACCACCCTCAGACAGATATGTACATACATTTGTCTGCTGAGAGGACCTAGGAAAAGATGCCCAGCAAGTGATTGACTGATCTGGCATCTTCAGCTCCTAATAGAGAATGATGGGAAATGATTATAGTAGCTACTTTTGCAACACCTTATTTTTGAAATTGTTTATTTACAATATTAAAAGTTAAAGTTTCATGGTGACCCTGTACTCTCAATCTGATTACAAACAGTTATAAACTTCAGTCTGAGACTATTTTTACGTTAGTCTGTCAACCAGTCTTTACTTATTTGCAATGATTGTTTCTTTCTTCTGACCTATTTCCGAAAGCTGTTTCTTTTATCTTCAATGGATTCAGGCTAATTATATCTGCTCCCGCCCAGAGGGAAGGAACAGTCCTTTGGAACCAGTGCTGTAGGGCAGTAATCAGGACTTATCTGAGATGGACTGTGTTCAGTAGCTATAAGAAGACAGGATATTGGAATTAGAAAGATCTCTCTGATATTTCTTTCTACTGCTAGGAGAGAGACAACAGTGTATCAGTGATCCTGTCTCCCTGTCAGATCACTTTTCCTGTGATCAACGTTAAGAACGGAAAAAAAAAGAGTTAACATTAAGTTCTTAACTGAACCTATATGTGTTTTCAAGTAACACTGAGATATCCCAATCTTTGTCTATCCTAAATGAATTATCCTTAGGCGTTCCTTTCACTGTTTAAAATAACAGTTTCTAGCCATAGCTGGATATGCCTGTTTTCAAAATATAACTTCAAGGAGACGTAGCTGCTTCAGTAATTGTGGATTACAATTTATTCAGGGTGTCAGAGCAAGTCCATTAGGATAGAAATCTATAAGGGCTGTTAAATTTGTCAACCATGAGGTCTTTCACTTTGGCAGATGTTTATCTATAGTTGTTTATGATTTTCTAGTTTCCCTGTTTCTACCAGGGCCTATTTGAAGTTCATACTATGTCTTAAATTTCTTTGATGTCCTTGAAAGTTAATGTGTCATCTTTTCAAAATATGTAGTTATTTTCCTTTCATATCTTGTTAAGGTTGACAAACAGCATGTTTACGTAAGAACAATTGTGTCAGGTTAGTTAGAACCCTGAATGATATGGGAGGTGATATTTAAGAGTAGGTTTCAAACAAAGTTTCAGGAAACGTGAGGGATTTGGGTCTGTTAAGTCTAAGATGAAGTGGAAGCCAGGGACAGTCCCACAAATGTTCTAGAACTTCAGCCCCTAGCACGCAGTGATAAATTATTCGCAGTGATTACATCAAAGCAACACAGAATGGCTACCACTCCTAAGTACAGTAAGTCCCCTACATATAAACCTTTAAGTCATGAACTTTCAAAGATGTGAACATGCATGAGGTTACGGCCATCACCGTGAATGGGGTTTGGAAGAAACTTTGCTTGCTGTTCCTTCATGATTTTCGTGGATTTGAGAAGGTGGATGAGGAGTCCAAAGAGATCTTCAGCAACTTAGTGACCCTCAGCGAGAAGCTGGAGCTAGATCTGAAAGAGGACGACTTCACTGAACTCCTTGAGTGCAACACGAGGAGATAACTAATGAAGACCTGATGGAACTGGAGGCCCAGAGAAAGGATGAAGAGAGACAAGAGGAAGAAGTAACTGAAGAATTGAAGAGATTCACGATGCAGGAAATGGCAAGGGGATTTTCTTTATTTGAGGAGGCACTGTTAGTATTTGAGGCCCAGGACCCAAACGTCGGTACACGAAGGGTGCAGCAGCGGTTTAGAATGCAATCCAGTGCTACGGTGTCATCTATGATGAGAAAAATCTACTACCCAGACATCACTGGATCATTTTTTCAAGAGGGTAGGTAGAATTGAATCCAGCGAGGGACCAAATGCTGTACCATCAATGTCAGGCGTGAGTGAAAGTGCAGCTTGCCCTCCATCTCCTGTTGCTAATGATCCTTCAGCTCTACCATTTCCCACCTCCTCTCCCTCCTCCAGTCAGTAACTCTTCTTGCCTGTTCACTCGATGCCAGCCCCTGTATGCCAGCTGTTGGACTGTACTACTGTGCTTTTCAAGGTACTGTACTGTAAGATTAAAAATGTTTTCTTTTTTTTGTGTGTTTGTTTTTATGTATTATTTGTGTGAAAAGTATTATAAACCTATTACAGTACAGTGCTATATAGCCGATTGTGTTAGTTGGGTACGTAGGCTAACTTTGTTGGACTTAGGAACAAGTTGGACTTATGAATGTGCTCTCGGAACAGAACTGGTTCATATGTAGGGAACTTACTATAGTGATGAATTACTTAGGATAAACTAAATAGTTTTTTCAGTGATGAACTGCAGGAGAGGGTGACTATTTTTGAGATCATATAGATAAAATCAAGCTCCAATTCTTACATTCTTGACTCAGACATAAAATTAGAGTACTTATAATTGTCCTATTGTGAAATATACTTTAAAAGGGACTATTTGACATATATGTACAATCTTACAAAGAACAGTATGACAAATCAGCATATACAAACCATCTGCCTTCAAAATTGGAAAATTAGATGCAGGTCAAGTACATTTCCATTCCTGCCGATCTTTTTGGGGAGTCAATATTCTAAAACTTTCGTTAACATTTCCCTTGATAGTCTTCATGGTTTTGCCACATATGTATATCCTAAAAATGCTGGTTATCTTTTTCTGCTTTTTACTTTTATATGCTGATAATAACTCATTCTTTGTTTTTTTTTTTTTTGCTGTACGCGGGCCTCTCACTGTTGTGACCTCTCCCGTTGCAGAACACAGGCTCCGAACGCGCAGGCTCAGTGGCCATAGCTCACGGGCCCAACCGCTCCGTGGCATGTGGGATCTTCCCGGACCGGGGCACGAACCCGTGTCCCCTGCATCAGCAGGCAGACTCTCAACCACTGCCCCACCAGGGAAGCCCAATAACTCATTCTTTCACATGCACTTTAGTGACTTTTTTCCCCCAAATATTATATCTTGAGTTTCATCCATGTTGATAGCCTGGTTCATTTATTTTCAAAAATGTGTGATATATGACTAAAATTGACCCTTGAACAACTCAGGGGTTAGGGGCACTGACCCTCGCCCGCAGTTGAAAATTCATGTATAACTTTTGACTGGCCCAAAACTTAACTACTAATAGCCTGCTGTTTACCAGAAGCCTTACTGATAACATAAATAGTTGATTAAGACATATTGTGTATGTTATACATATTATATACTGTATTCTTACAATAAAGTAAGCTAGAGAGAAGAAAATGATAATAAGAGAATCATAGGAAGAGAAAATACATTTACGGTACTCTACTGTATTCATTGATACCGACATCGTCTGTCTGCAAGATGAATCATCTATTCATCAGTAGCTACATCAATATTGTCTTATATGATACAAAAAACTGTAGATGTTGTATGTATTACTAACACCAGACATCAAAAATGAAAAAGGCACACTCAGTGTAACTTTACAGAAATACATCAGAATTCTGTTTGACTTTTTGCTTTTTCATTTCTCTAAAAAATATTTCACTATGGTACCAATCCTTCCACCATTTGCTTTAGTTTCAGTGCCTGTATCATGTCCTAAAAGAAGTCAAAAGCGGTCTTGAATCATCAAAACTCTTCTGCCAGATTGTCTGATGGCAATTTGTTTTCTAGCACTGCCTCTCCTATGTCTTCTTCCTCATCGTCTGGCCCTGGGTGGGAAGAACTCATCTCCGTCAAGTCATCTTCTGTTCATTCCTCTTGGTGTGGTATCTATTAGCTCTTGAATTTTTCCAAGATCCGTTTCTTAAAACCCTTCACCCCCTCCCCCCCATTTTTTTTTTCTGCCATATCCATAGTCTCTTCATGATTTCCTTGATTGTCTCTGTCCTGTGAAGTGATGCACAACATCTGGACACAGTTTTCTCAAGCAGGAATTTATTGTCTCTGGCTGATGGCTTTGTTGGGTTTTTCTATAACACCACAGTGGCGTCTTCAATGGGGTAATCCTTCCAGACTTTCATGATGTTCTCTCTATCAAGGTTTCCTTCCATAGTATTGACAGTCCTTCCCACAGAGTACCGTGTGTAATGAGTCTTAAAGGTCTTTATGACCCCCTGTTCTAGAAGGTGAATTAGAGGTGTTGTGTTGGGGCAACGAGACCACTTGGACACCTTCAGTGTTGAACTCTCAGCGTTCAGGGTGGCTGGTATCGAAAGAACTTTTAAAGGCAGTCATTGACTGTCAAGGTAGTTCCCGACCTTAAGGACAAAGCACTGATGGAACTGATACAGTGAAAGGATTTCATTGTCCAGGCCTTCTTTCTGTACAACCAAAAGACTGGCAGCTGCTGTTTATCTTTTCCCTTCAAGACTTGGAGGTTAGCAGCTTTACAGGTAAGGTCAGTCCTGATCATAAACCCAACTGCATTTGCACAAAGCAGTAGAGTTAGCTTATCCCTTCCTGCCTTAAATCCTGGTGCTTACTTCTCTACCTTACTAATAAATGTCTTTTGTGGCTTTCTTTTCCCCAAAATAGGACATTTTTGTCTGCATTAAAAATCTATTCAGGGAGATATCCTTCCTCGTCAATGAGAATGAGGCTTCTTAATGGCATCGAAACTCATCTGCTGCCTCTTGGTCAGCAGAAGCTGCTTCTCCTGATATCTTGACATCTCTAAAACCAAACCTCTTTGTAAAATTATCTCCAGCTTTAGATCCTTCACCTTCCTTTTGCTTTAAGTTGTGATATGATGGCTTCACTTTTTCTTGAATCATATTAGAGTCTTTAGGTATGCCTTTCCTATAGTAATCTTGCACCCACATAAAGCTGCATTTTCAATATGAGATAAAAAAGTATTTCACAAAAAGTGCAAAGCTTTCATGCCTGTTGGGATAGCTGCAGCAATGGCTTCATGAATTTCCTTTTTTTTACGATGGTCCTCACACTGGATTCATTTATCTTGAAATGATGGGCAACTGCAGCTGCAGACCTCAATCTATGGTACACAGCAAGCAATTTAATTTTTTCTTGTAATGTCATGTCTTTTCTGTGCTTCTTGGGAGCACTTCCAACATCACTAGAGGCACTTTCTATGGGTCCCATGGTTTTATTCAAGGTTTTCGTTACTGCACTAAACATGATGAAAAATACTCAAGAACCTCAAGAGATCACTTTTTACTGTGATACACAATCTACTGGAGAGACAAACTGCTCACGTGAACACGATTAGCCTCACAGAGCCTTTTAAGCAGATATTCCCAACACTTGAGCTCACTGCAATAGCAACAGGAGATGGCTACAAAATTATTACAGTAGTGGAGTATGTGCTACAGTCAACTTTATGTAGTCATGATTTAATACTGCATCTTTACCATTTCTCTCTACTTGGCATGGCACCATGTAAGGGATGTAATTGCATAAGTTTTGATAAATTTTGACTTTTTATAATAGATTTATATATATTTTATGATCTAAGTGACAAAATAGACTCGTTTCTACATATATTTTATGCATTCTTGACATACCTTTTTCTTATTTTTGATATTTCTAGGTTATGTGGTTTGTCTGTGAGCTTTTTTCAAATTGTCACAAACTTGAAAAAATTTTCTAATTTATTTATTAAAAATATGGGTAGGGCTTCCCTGGTGGCGCAGTGGTTGAGTCCGCCTGCCGATGCAGGGGACACGGGTTCGTGCCCCGGTCCAGGAAGATCCCACATGCCGCGGAGCAGCTAAGCCCGTGAGCCATGGCCGCTGAGCCTGCGCGTCCGGAGCCTGTGCTCCGCAGTGGGAGAGGCCACAACAGTGAGAGGCCCGCGTACCGCAAAAAAGAAAAAAAAAAAAAAATATATGGGTATAAAAACATATGGGTATAAGTGGACCCATGCAGTTCAAACTAATGTTGTTCAAGGGGCTACTGTGTATGAATTTAAGATGATTTATTTATCTAGTCTCCCATCAATGTACATTTGGATTATTTCTTGTCTATTGACATTTTTGTATATACTTCTATTGACATTTTTGTATATATCAACTGATAAGCATATAGTTAGAAATAGTTCTCTGTGCTGTGTTCCTTGGAATAGAATTGCTGGGTTTTGTGTAAGCATGACCTCAACTTTACAAGGTAATGCCTAGTTGTTTTCCACTGGTGTACCAACTCATACCCTCACCGGTTCTTTATAAAGTTCCTGTTCTACCATATGATTTCCAATATTTGGAATTATCAATCTTTTAAGATTTTATCTGTATCATGGATATGAATTAACTTATTTTGTTTTCTTTTGTATTTCCCTAATTATTAGTTAGGTTGACTAGCCATATTTCTTCTTTTATCAAATGTCTCTTTTATATTTTCCTATTTTTTTTAATGTATTGTTTGCTTTTACATATTTTGGGGGGGAATTCTTACATATTCTGGATATAAGGTTTTCTTGGTTAAGTATTTTGAAAACAATCTTTTCCTGACTTAGTGTGCTGTTTGCCTTTTCACAATGTCTTTTAATAATAAGTTCTTTAATTTAATGAATTTGAATATATTAATCCTGTCCTTTATGACTTGGACTTTGTATGCCTCATTTAAGAAATCCTTCTCTACTCCGACGTGTTCTATGCTTTCATCAAAGTTCTGTCTTTAACAATTAAGTTTGAGTCTAAGCAGATATGATTTTTTTTTGTATTAGTGAAAAGCAGAATTCAAAATTTATTTTATATTCATAGAAAATTGTCCTAGCATTATTTGTGAATAGTTATTCATTCCCAACTGACTGAGAATTCTATCTCTGCCATACATCAGATAGCCATATACAAATAGGCTGGGCCTATCCTCCACTTGGTACCACTGGTCTTTTCTTTATACCAGGACTGCATTGTCTTAATTAAATTTTTTAATAATGAGATTTATTTTTAGTAAGACACTTCTTCCTCCTTTTCTTCTACTCCTCCCCTTTCTCCATCCTCTTCATGAATATTCAAGCTATTCTTGATCCTTTGTTTTTACATATAAATTTTTAGAAAGAGCTTATCAAATTCCAAGCTTGTCCAGTTCCAGATTCTTTGGGAATTTTGATGGGAATTTTTAAATTGAATCTATTAATCCATTTAGGGAGAATGGAATAGTTTTTGGAGTCATTTGATCCATAAACATGATATATATTTTCATTTATACAGATCTTAACTAATTTCTTTCAGTATAGTATTCTCTTACTTCATATTTATTCCTGGCTACATATATTTTTGGTTCCTATTATAAATAGTATCCTTTTGGAAATTAAAATTTCTATTATTTATAGGTATACAGAAATTCAACTGACTTTTTTGTCTATTATCCTTATATCTGGCAATTTTACTTTACTCTTCTCCCAATAATCTCTCTGCAGAAAATTGAGGTTGTGTATAGAGACAATTATATTGTCAGAAAATAATAAAAGTTTTCTTTCTTCTCTTCTAATTCTTATACTTATTTTACTTATTACATTACACTAGCTAATACCTCCAGGATAATAGAATAAAAATGATTATAGGGCTTCCCTGGTGGCGCAGTGGTTGAGTCCGCCTGCCGATGCAGGGGACATGGGTTCTTGCCCCGGTCCGGGAGGGTCCCACATGTCGCGGAGCGGCTGGGCCCCGTGAGCCATGGCCGCTGAGCCTGCGCGTCCGGAGCCTGTCCTCCGCGACGGCAGAGGCCACAACGGTGAGAGGCCCGCGTACCGCAAAAACAACAACAACAACAACAAAACACAAAACAAAGCAAAAAGTGATTATAGGGGGCATCAATGACTTCTTCCTGATTTTAAAGACAAAGCTTAACGTTACTAGAGTGAGCTTGCTAATATTAATTTAGAATTTTTGCGTCTATGTTCAGGTGTGAGGTTGGTCCTTAATATTTCCTGTTTTCATATTCCTTATTTGATTTTTGTGCTAACATTATACTGCCCACATCAACTGAGTAGGGGAATGGTCTCTTTTTTTCTCTTTTGTGGAAGACTTTGTTTTAAAATATATTATTTGTTTTTTGAATATTTGATAAAACTCACCTGTAAAATCATCTTCACCTGACACCTTATTCATGAGAAGAATTTTTATTATTATTAGAACACTAATGTTTTCTCTTTCTTCATCAGCTACTTTCAATTTGTCATATTTTTCTAAAGTTATTTCATTTTAACCAAGTTTTCAAATGTATTAGCTGAATATTGTCCATAATATTCCTTCTAATCATTTTAGTATCTGATTCATGTGCAGTTAAATCTTCTTTCTAAATTTGTTATATGCAATAATCTCTTCAAAGAACTATCTTTTGATTCTATTTGTTTTCTGTCTCCTTAACTTTTGCTCTTACTTTAAGATTACCCTTCTGTTTTCTATGAAAGTACTTTTTATTTTTAATTTTTTTGATCTATTTCCTTTCTCTTTTTTTGCCTTTTATTTTATTTTATTTATTTTTTAACATCTTTATTGGAGTATAATTGCTTTACACTGGTGTGTTAGTTTCTGCTGTATAACAAAGTGAATCAGCTATAGATATACATATATCCCCATTATCTCCTCCATCTTGCCTCTCCCTCCCACCCTCCCTATCCCACCCCTCTAGGTGGACACAAATCTTTAACTAGGTAATTAATGAATTGTCAGATTTTTTGTATCCTAATATAGATACTTAAGGAGATATATTTTCCTGTAATACTACCTTAGCTCTATACCTCAAACTGTGATAGGTAGAATTACTTTTTTATGTAAGATTTAAAAATTTTAGAGCAGTTTAAGGTTCACAGCAAAATTGCAGGGAAGATACAGAGATTTCCTATATTACCACCTGCCCCCACACATGCATAACCTACCCTGTCATCAGTATCCTCCACCAGAGTGGTACATTTGTTACAGTTGATGAACCTACATTGACACATCATAATCACCCAAAGGCCATAGTTTACATTAGGGTCACTCTTGGTGTTGTACATTCTGTGGGTTTGGATAAATATAAAATGACATGATTCTATCATAATAGTATCATACAGAGTATTTTCACTGCCCTAAAAGTCTTCTGTGCTCCATCTACTCATCCCTTCACCAAAGCCCTGGAAACCACTGATATTTTTACTGTCTACATAGTTTTGCATTTTCCAGAATGACATATAATTGGAATCATACATTATGTAGCCTTTTCAGATTGGCTTCTTTCACTTAGTAATACCCATTTATGTTTCCTCTATGTCCTTTCATAGCTTAATAGCTTATTTATTTTTTAGCACTAAATACTATTCCATTGTCTGGATGGACTACAGTTTATTTATCCATTCACCTACTGAGGATTGCATTCAAGTTTTGGCAATTATGAATAAAGCTGTTATAAGCATTCATGTTCAGGTTTTTGTGTAAATACTAAGGGGCACAATTGCTGTATCACATGGTAAGAGTATGTTTTAATTTGCATTTCCAAGATGACACATGATGTGGTGCATCTTTTCATATGCTTATTTTTCATCTGCATGCCTTCTTTGGTGAGGCCCGTTAAGGTCTTTAGTCCATTTTTTAATTGGGTTGTTTATTTTCTTATTGTTGAGTTTTAAGAGTTCTTATATATTTTGAATAACAGTCCTTTGTCAGATATATCTTTTGCAAATATTTTCTCCCAGCCTGTGACTTGTCTTCTCATTCTCTTGACAGAATCTTTCACACAGCAGAAATTTTTAACTTTAATGAAGTCCAACTTACCATTTCTTTCTTACATTGATTGTATCTTTGGCATTATATCTAAAAAGTCATTGCCAAATCCCAAGTCATGTGGTTTTTCTCCCGTGTTATCTTCTAGGAGTTTTATCATTTTGTGGTTTACATTTATATCTATGATCCATTTTGATTTAATTTTTGTGACAGGAGTAAGGTCTGTGTGTAGATTCATTTTTTTGTATGTGGATGTCTGGTTTCTCCAGCACCATTTATTGAAGAGACTATCCTTGCTACATTGTATTGCCTTTGCTCATTTGTCAAAGATAAGTTGACCATATCTATGGCAATCTATCTCTGGGTTTTCTCTTCTGTTCCATTGATCTATTTATCTCTTCTTTTGCCAGTACCACTTTATGTTGATTACTATTGCTTCATAGTAAGTCTTGAAGTCAGGTAGTGGCAGTCCTCCAACTTTGTTCTTCTCTTTCAGTATTGTGTTAGCTATTCTGGGTCTTCTGCCTCTCTATAAAAACTTTAGAATCAGTTAGTTGGATCCATAAATCACTTGCTGGGATTTTGATTGAGATTACATTGAGTCTATAGATCAAGTTGGGAAGAACTGACATCTTCAGAATATTGAGTCTTCCTATCCATGAACATGGAATACCTTTGCATTTATTTAGTTCTTCTTTGATTTTGTTCATCAGAATTTTATAGTTTTCTATATACAGATCTCATACATATTCTGTTATATTTATACCCAAATATTTAATTTTTGGGGGTGCAAATGTGAATGGCATTGTTTTTATTTTCAAATTCATTTGTTCGTTGTTGGTATGTAAGAAAGTAGTTGACTTTTGTATATTAAGTTGTATCCTGCAACCTTGCTACAATCACTTATTAGTTCCAGGATTTTTTGTCAGTTCTTTCGGAATTTCTCCATAGATGATCATGTTGTCTGTGAACAAAGAGAGTTTTTTGTTTTCCTTCTCAATCTCTGTAGCTTTACTTTCCTTTTCTTGCCTTATTGCGTTAGCAAGGATTTCTAGTATAATGGTGGAAAGGAGTGGTGAGAAGGGATATTCTTACTTTGTACCTGATCTTATGGGATAGCTTTGAATTTCTCACCATTAAGTTTGATGTTAACTGTAGGGTTTTTGTAAATAGTGTTTATCAAGTTGAGAAAATTCCCCTCTATTGCTAGTTTACTGAGAGTTTTTAATGATGAAAAGGCGTTGGATTTTGTCAAATGTTTTTCCTCAACTATTGATATGATTTTTCTTTTTTAGCCTATTGATGTGATGGATTACAGTAATTGATTTTTGAATGATGAAATAGCCTTGAATACCTGGGATAAATCCCACTTAGTCATGGTGTATAATTATTTCTACACACAGTTGGATTTAATGTGCTAACATTTTGTTGAGGATTTTTGCATCTGTGTTCATGAAAGATATTGATTTGCAGTTATCTTTTCTTATAATGTTTTTGTCTGGTTTTTGTATTAAGGTAATAGTGGACTCATAGAATGAGTTATGAAGTATTCTCTCTATCTTCTGGTAGCTTCTAGAAAATTGATATAAATTCTTCCTTAAATGTTTGGTAGAATTCACCTGTGAGCCCATCTGGGCCTGGTGCTTTCTGTTTTGGAAGGTTATTAATTATTGATTCAACTTCTTCAATAGATATAGGACTATTCTGATGTCTGTTTCTTCTTGCATGAGTTCTGACAGATTGTGTCATTCAAGGAATTGGTCCATTCATCTAAGTTATCAAATTTGTGGGCATAGAGTTCTTCATAGTATTCTTTCATTATCCTTTTAATGTCCGTGGGATCTGTAATGATGCCCCCTCTTTCCTTTCTGATATTAGTAATTTGTGTCTTTTCTTCTTTTTTCTTAGTTATCTTGGCTAGAGTTTTATCAATTGTATTGAGCTTTTTAAAAAACCAGTTTTGGGCTTTGCTGATTTTCTCTATTGATGTCCTGTTTACAACTTTGTTGATTTCTGCTCTTTTATTATTTCTTTTCTTGTATTTATTTTGGAATTCACTTACTCTTCTTTTTCTAGTGTCCTAAGGTGGAAGCTTAGATTATTGATTTTAGATCTTTCTTCTTGTATATCATTCAATGCCATAAATTCCCCTCTAAGCACTGCTTTTGCTGCATCCCACAAACTTTGATAAGTTGTATTTTCATTTAGTTCAAAATATTTAAAAATTTATCTTGATATTTCTTCTTTGACCCATGTATTATTTAGATGTGCATTGTTTAATCTCCAGGTATTTGGGGATTTTCCAGTTATCTGTTATTGATTTCTAGTTTCCATGGTGGTCTGAGAGGAGACATAGTATGATTTCTATTCTTTTAATTTTGTTGAGTGTGTTTTATATGCCAGAATGTAGTCTTGGCAAATGTTCCATGTGAGCTTGAGTAGAATATATATTCTGCTGTTATTGGTTGAAGTAGTCTATAGATGTCAATTATATCCAGTTGACTGATGGCATTCAACTATGTCCTTACTGACTTTGTAGCTGCTGAAACCGCCCATTTCTGAGACAAGGGTTTTGAAGTCTTCAACTCTGAAAGCAGATTCATCTACTTCTCTTTGCAATTCTTTTAGTTTTTGCCTCACATAGTTTGATGCTCTGTTGTCAGGCACATACATGTTAATGATAGGTAAGATAATTATTATTCTTTGATACTCAGTATTTTCTAGTTTTTATTTTTATTTTTTGACCTCTGAATTATGAAGTAGTGATTTTTAAATTTTATCTGAATGAATTTTTGTTATCTTATTGTATTAAGTATATTTTTAAAAATGGAACATGCTCTATAAAATATTGATTCTTTGAAATTTGTTGATGCTTGATTTATTGTGTATCACTTGATCAGTTTTTGAAAATATTTCATGTATCCCTGAAATAACATGTATTTTGCAGTCTGGGGATACAATTATTTATGTACATCCATTTGAGCAAATTTTATCATTGTATTTTTCATATCATGTCAATCCTTGTTGATTTCTTTTCTGATTGATCTATAAATTATTGAAGCAGTTATGCTAATTTTCTAATACGATGGTAAATTCATCAATTTCCTCTTCTGTGTATTTTGAAAATATGTTATGACATTCTTACAAATTTAAAATTATATCTTATTGAGATGTCAAATGTTTTATCAATAAGAAGTGGCTTCAGAATGATACTTACAAGAAGACAAAGCTGTTATGTGTTGTTTCTTAAATACATGCAAAAGGATTGTACATCACAGTAATAAATGCAACTGAAGGTGGATACAATCCCAAGTCTCTCAGAATAGATAAAAAATATTTCAAAGCAAAAACGCTGGTGTGGCTAATTCAGAGGATTAACATTAAAACGCAGTGTCATAGTTTAATATGTAGTGTTTCATTTTTCTTTCTTAGTAGTCCATAAAATAATCGTACCTCTCTAATTCAGTATATTAGATTAAGTGAAATAAAATACCTGGGTATTTAAACTCATCCTGCCCATCTTTGCCTTTTTTGGGAAATTTTAGCCTGTTTCCACTTGTTTAAGGTAGATTTATTTGTAGTTGCTATTTGGCCCATTTTTCCCATATTCTCAGCCCTCCAGTATTTTAGTTATATTTTATTTGTTTGTTTAGACCCCACATTAGATATTATTATTGATCCCTATAGTCAATGTTTGGTCAGGTTTACCCACGTTTCTATTTTCTTTGCTCACCAGTCCTTGCATGTCATATCTTCCTTCTTAAATCATTTCCTATAGTTCTCATGTATATCCTTTAGAAGTTCCCTTGGCAATGTAGGTTAGTATTAAAATTCTCAGCTTTTGTTTGTATACAATGGTCTTTATATCACTTTCAATCTTGAACAAGTGTTTCCCTGGGAATATAATTCTAGAGTGGTAGTTACTTTCTCTTAACATTTACAGACATTATCTCTTTATCTTCGGCTTATTTGTTGTTTTGTAGAACTTAATGATTGGTTATAATTCTTATTATTTTATAGGTTATCAGTAATTTCTTTCTGGATGCCTTTAAGATCTTTTTTCTTCTTGGTATTCTGCAATTTTATAATACAATGACAAAAATTTTTGTTTGTTTATCCTTGTTGGGCTACCTAAGACTGAATTCTGACGTCTTTCATCAATATTGGAAATTCTCAGTCTTAGTGTCCCTGAATATTGCCTCCTTACCATGTTCTCCAGTCTCTCATCCTAAAACTCCGATAAGATATATACCAGACCAATTTACTATATCCCCATAAAAGTTAACCTCACTTTCATGTTTTCTGTCTCCTTGATTCTCTGCAGTATATTCTGTGTAATCTTCAGTTCTATCTTGCTATTTATCAATTCCATTTTTACTTGTGTCTAATCTGCTATTTAACACATTCATTGTATTCTTAACAAATTCATTGAATTTAACACATTCTGAGTTCCTAATATGTATTATAGTATTTTCTGTTTCTGGAAATTTTATGCAGATTTTTAAATGCTCCTCATCATTGTTTATAGTCATTTGTTCTTTCGTCAGTTTGATATGCTTTTTGAACATACTAAACATAGTTATATTATTTCTATATGATAATTCTAAAAATTTCTTACATGTTTAATTCTGAAATTTTCATTTCAGCTGATTTTCAGTAGCTTGCTTCTTGGGTTATTTTGTGATTTTTTAGTCATAGGCGTATGTTTCTTTCACCTTTATCTATTGGAATTCCTTGAGGTCTGAGGTTGAAATTAATGCACTTGGTTTTTTCTTTTAGGCAGTTGAGGGCACTAGCAGGATAGCTTTAAATATTCAGCTTAAGGCTTTTTGAATCCATCAGATATTTTGCCCTAAATCCACATGATGGCTGCCTTAGGATTAGAAACCTCCCCTTACCTCCCCACCTTTCTCCACCACCACCATCCAGAGTGATGGCTGAGGCAGGCAAAATATTATTTTTCAGCAAGAATGTTTTTAGTTAACCCATTGAAGGGATTGCTTTGGGGGCACTGATTTATACAATGGCAACCCTGTTTTGACTTCAGACATTGGGGGTGCCCTAGTTTTGTCTCTTGCCTGTTACATAGCACATTAAAATTCAAGCTCTACCCTGTCAAGAATTTTCAGATACCCCAAAGGCAAACACCTGTGTAGTTTGCATCTAAGAATTCACCTTACTTTCCAACTAGCTTATGCATGCCTATAGAAAGGTGATTTTGTGTGTGTGTGTGTGTGTGTGTGTGTGTGTGTGTGTGTGTGTGTGTGTGTGTCTTTAGTTGATCCAGTCTTTTTCCTGTTCTGTACTGGGAATGTTACTTCAGGCAGCTAAACCGTCATATCACCAGAAATAGAAGATAGATTTCTAGGAGAATTTCTACTATCATAGTGAAAGAATTTCTTAAGACGTAACTAACAAGCTAAAAAAAGAAACTCAAAATCAAGCTCGGAGTTTACCTGGAGAGATTTCTTATGTAAAAGAGGATTGATCTGGAACAAATGGGGCCTTGAGAATTAAAGTGAGGATGTAGAAGAAAATCTGAAGACTAACTAGAGAACTCAAATTCACCACCTCCGAGTCTTCTCTACCTAAGAAAGTAGCTACTCCTCCTTCCCCTCCCACCGTTGTCCCCCTTTTGCCTCACTAGTCAGTGCCTCTTCTAGCTTCAGAACACTATCATTTCCTTACCTAATCACCTTCCAAAGGGAAGACAATTCTATCTCCCGTTTTGTCAAAATCTAATATATTTACATCTCAACATGCCCTCAGGAGTCATGTGCAAATCTGGAGGGAAAATGCCCACACAAAAGAATTACAGAACTCTTTTGAAAATACATTAGAAACAATCTCAGTAATATGTATGAAAATGAAATTTTAGAGTGTTCAAAGCGTGAAAAAAACCATAACTTTAGATCAATTTGCCAATAATGATGCACATACTAGAAAACACAGATTCTGACAGTTTGCTGGGTAGACTTACACAGACTTCATTCAGTGTTGACCAACAAATAAAAATGAGTTCCAAGAAATGAATAAGAACATAAGATCATAAAGATAATTGAAATATGGTGATGGATTTAAATATATAAATTTCCCTTTTAAAAGAAAGCAATTATTAGGACAGATGTTTAAAATTCCATCTATATACTGTTTATAAGAGACATGCTTAAAACACAAAGACACAGAAAAACTGGAAAAAGAAAACTTTATCGGCGAGGTCCTTTAGAGTCTGGAGGCAATTTCTGCCACATTTGGTGTCCCGCTTTGACCCTTTTACCAGGTGGCCAGAAAAGCTGCCAACTTTCACTGGTGCTCAGAGCAAGAGAAGACTCTCCATTAGTCATCCTGCAATACAAATGGCTCCACAGTTCAGTCCCTCTGATATAGCAGGTACAGAGTCTCTGCTGATCGGCATGCTGTGTACATTGCAGTAAGCCCCATAAGAGATCAGTGCCCCTTACAGCTCTCAAGCAAAGCCAACTTCTTTATGGCAAGCAACTATGCTTCTTTTGAGAAAGAGTTTCGGGCTTGCTACTGGGTTTGGATGTTAACTGAATGATTGAACACAGTATATTAGAGATGTGGAACTCAAACTGACCATCACAAATTAGATACTAGCTGATCTTGTATTTATTTAGTGACTAACTCATGCATGTTCAATGCCACTTAAGTTCAATGCCACTTAAGAAGAGTACTTTTCAAGAGTACTTTTGTCTAAGATCCACAGTAAGAAATATTGTTATCATCGGTACCATCCCCCCCCCACATACATTCACACAGTCATACAGTCCTTCCTCAATATCCTTGGGGTATTGGTTCAAGGAACCGCTCCCCCTCCACCCTCCATGGATACCAAAATCCACAGATGCTCAAATCCCTTATATAAGTTGACACAGTGAAATGAATACAGACACCCTCCTCTGTATCTGTGGATTTCGCATCTTCAGATACAAAAGGGCAACTGTATTTGAAAAAAAATGTTTTGCAAAACTAACGATACATTTACATACCTGTGTAGTGTACTGTGATTTTTAAAATTCTCTTTTATTCTATTTAATTTCCAAATTCTGGTTGCAACCCACTAAATTTATTTCATGACCCAGTAAATGTGGCGACATGCCATTTGAAATGGTATCTCCAAGCAAGTTTTACGAACTTCATTAAGGCCACCTGTTCCTCACTGCCAATGTCACATTCAGTCTGTACCTGAGGTTCCTGGGGATTTCCCTGTGAACAGTTGTTGAAGAAGAAAAAAGACTGAGTTGTGAGCAATAATTCTATATGTGGGACTTCCCTGGTGGCGCAGTGATTAAGAATCTGCCTACCAATGCAAGGGGACACAGGTTCGAGCCCTGGTCCGGGAAGATCCCACATGCCCTGGAGCAACTAAGCCCATGCGCCACAGCTACTGAGCCTGCGCTCTAGAGCCTGAGAGCCACAACTACTGAAGCCCACGTGCCCTAGAGCCCGTGCTCCGTAACAAGAGAAGCCACCGCAATGAGAAGCCCGTGCACCACAATGAAGAGCAGACCCCGCTCACTGCAAGTAGAGAACGTCCGCACGTAGCAACGAAGACCCAACGCAGCCAAAAATAAAAAAAATTAAAAAAAACAATAATTCTATATGTGATGTTAATAAGCAAGCGTAGTGGGTGAGGCTTTTGTAACTCTTTTTACCATAATCTCTGTCACATCCACTATTATAAGTAGTGAAAGATCTGTATCTTGGTAAAAACTATCAGCATTTGCTCTCATTAAAAAAAATTATTTTATTGTGGAAAGAACACAACAGGTAACTACTCTTAACAGTTTTTAAGTGTACAATATAGTATTTACTATAGGCACAATGTTGTACATCAGATTTCTAGGACTCATTCAACTTCCAATACATTTGTTGTTATTTTTAGATAATTCCGTCCTTTTAAGTTAGAATTGAAAACAGGAACATTAACTTTTTTTCCAAGTACAATAAATACCCTAGTTTTAGGGAGGTCAGCTTACATTCTTTTACAATCATCATTACATATTTACAATACATTGAAAATAATTGATGAAATATGTTGAAAATAATTGATGTCCACTTCGTATCAAAAACTTTATCACTGGAAGGGTCTTTAGAAATCACTTATTTTAAAACCCTCATTTCATTGATGAGAACATTAAGGTCCGTAGAGCCAAGGCTACAATTCAGGTCTTCTGATACATCAACTAGTATTCTTATATGCTGTTTGTTTGTTTCAATGTGTCTAATAAGGAGGCTTCTCAGTTACAACCCATGTTCAGCACTGGGTAAAAATAAACACTTAGCTTCATCAAAATTTCTCTCAGCCTGAGTAAATTAGTCACAAAGTGATTCTAATGATCTTGATGCCCTATTCAAGTACTATTCAAATCCAGATAGAAGGAAATATCCTCAGAATAGTGTGTTCTTTCGTCATTCCACACAACCCAGATAATTATATTGCTAAAACACTAAACATTAATAGTCTTTTGCTGAATAAGCTTGGAACATATCTTTTCTAAACACAGCGGTGCAGGAAAAGGAGCAAATTCTAAGGAGACTTTTATTATTCTGCCTTTTGTTTTATACAATGCCATTTGGAAGCTAAATGAAGCATCTCTACCCAAAGACTTAATATGCATAATGTGATTTAAAATACTTTTAAAGCTCTTTAAGAAAGATGTACTAATAATGTCACTATTTAGCACATTCCCTGCAACTTACAAACTGCTAGTCTCAACAAAAGTCCAATTAAAGTAAAACTGAAAAGTCATGCCCCCTAGATCAGAATGGAACTCATATTTATGCTTCATGACCTCAAATACTTCTGATATTTCTCCACCTTCTCTGGATTCCCGCTCACTTCCACTGTTTTTTTCCATATCTTTTCACACAATATATCTGTGTCTGGAAAACAATTGAAACATCTGGATATTACTGATTATTCCAATGTTTGTTATCATGTCCTTGAAATATCCTGGCCACTTACTGAACACCCATGAGGTTGGCTGGAGATTTGCTTTCTCCCCGACCTTTCTGCTCACAAAAGTAAAATGGAGAGAAATTTGGCTGTCCATGCCGTTTGGTCTCAGTTATACACAACAGCAGTCACCAACTTGATTTGTACTGCTTTATGCCAATCTCTGTTTACTATATCTGCTATTTCCTACTTTTCTGATTCCTTACAAATGTGCACTCTCTTATGCAATACTAGAGTTCCCCACTGTCACTGGGTTGATTCATGAAGTGTTAAATTTGCCTGTGGCAAACCAAGGAACCAGAAATCCTTCTATACAAAACAAGTTCAATATTGCTTGGTAATATTATTATTGTATAGTCAGAAAAATGCACATTTGCTACATGAATGGAGATTGAACGACACCACCATTATCAGAATCCTCAACTTCATAGTTACAATGATAGGTACTGAGCATTCAGCTAGAAGCTCTGTGGCCATCAGCTCTATCAATCCTACCGACATCATACCATAAATATTCCATCCTCCCTTTTGTGGGTAAGAAAGCTGAGGCACAGACAAATGGAGTCTGTAACCCAAGGCACCCAAGGTCTGCCCAGAGGAGGATCAGGTCAGGGCCATGAATCCAGATGTAATGGCAACTAGTCTGGCACATCCAGCTTTACATGAATGAAGATAAGCCAGGATATATAAAAGAAAATCAAGAGTATTGTTATTCTTTTAAATAACTTGTGTGTGTGTGTGTGTGGTACGCAGGCCTCTCACTGTTGTGGCCTTTCCCATTGCGGAGTACAGGCTCCGGACGCGCAGGCTCAGCGGCCATGGTTCACAGGCCCAGCTGCTCCGCAGCATGTGGGATCTTCCTGGACCGGGGCGCGAACCCGTGTTCCCTGCATCAGCAGGCGGACTCTCAACCACTGCGCCACCAGGGAAGCCCGTTAGCTTATTATTGTATGATAAAAGTTTATAAGCTTGCATTTAGTTTAGTAATTATAATTATTTTCCTAGATTTTCCTGTAAGTTGATTATAAGTCAATTAATACCATTTATAGTATCATGATTACAGGCATACCTCATACCTCATTTTATTGCTCTTTGCTTTATTGAGCTTTGCAGATATTGTGTTTTTACAAATTGAAGGTTTATGGCAACACTACGTCTATCAGCACCATTTTTTCCTTACAGCATTTGCTCACTTTGTGTCTCTAGGTCACATTTTGGTAATTCTCACAGTATTTCAACCTTTCTCATTATTATTATATTTGTTATGATGATCTGTGATCAGTGATCTTTGATGTTATGATTGCAAAAAGACTAGAACTTTGAAGGCTCAGATAATGGTTAGCATTTTTTAGCAATAAAGTATTTTTAAATTATGTATGTACATTGTTTTTTAGACATAATGCTTTGCACACTTAATAGACTACACTATAGTATAAACAACTTTTTATGTGCATTGGGAAAGCAATAAATTCGTGCTCCTTGCTTTATTGCAGTATTTGCTTTATTGCAGTATTTGCTTTATTGCAGTGACCCAGGACCACAATGTCTCTGAGATATGCTTATATGCAGATTCACAGCAGAATTTATTACTTTGATTGGACTCAGAGAAAAGGAAATAGAACACCATATCTTTAAATGCAGGCCCCTTGAAAGTGAATATTCATCAAAGCTAGGAGATTTCTTTTTTTGTTTCTTACCATCTTAGCTTTTTCTGGGCATATTCACTTGTCAAGTTTTTGTAACCCATATCATCTTCTTTCCTAAGGTCCCTTATTATTCTGCTTGAATAGATCTTTTCTTGCTTTTCTTTTTCCTACAGGGTAAATAAGTGAAGAGTTTTCTTCAGTCCTTGAATATAGACAAAAGGCCTTTATTTTGCATTAACCAATAATTGACAGTTTGGTTGGAAATGTAAAAGCAGACTCTCAATAATTTTTCCATCACAATTTTGAAGACATCATTTCTTTTTCTTCTAGCAGAAAGGATTGCTGATGAGAAGTCTGATGTTAATTTAATTCACATTGGCTTATTGGCTTCGTTTCTCTGAAATATTTTATTATAGCATTTCTGCATCCTCTAACCTCCGTCCATCATCCCTCAGAGTTATGGATGGGGGACTCACTGAGAGCTGAGCCTAGAGACAGGACAGGAATAAAGACACAGACGTGGAGAATGGACTTGAGGACCCAGGGAGGGGGAAGGGGAAGCTGGGACGAAGTGAGAGAGTGGCATGGACATATATACACTACCAAATGTAAAATAGATAGCTGGTGGGAAGCAGCCACATAGCACAGGGAGATCCGCTCAGTGCTTTGTGACCACCTAGAGGGGTGGGATAGGGAGGGTGGGAGGGAGGGAGACACAAGAGGGAGGTGATATGGGGATATATGTGTATGTATAGCTGATTCACTTTGTTATACAGCAGAAACTAACACACCATTGTAAAGCAATTATACTCCAATAAAGATGCTGAAAAAAAAGAGATGATATATGTCAAAAATCAAGACATGCTTAAGGATATGTGGGCAGGGAGGAGGCAGTTTGGCTAGTTATCCCTACAGTATTCTATATAAGGAGGGTTTTATGTGGGCAGTGGAGGGTTTAATGTATTTTATACCTGGGTTTCTTGGTGTATTTTTCTTCCCTTCTCCCTTGTATCTCTTGCAGCAGCTCTGAGATACCTTCAAGTTCCCCTTTGCATCTCTCTCAGATTCAAAGTCTGGGAGTTGTAATCCTACTTTATTTAGAGAGACGTTCTTGAAGTTTTAGCCTAAGCCAAAAGAAGTCAGTGCCAGCTACGCTGAATACACAGGCAGTGGAAGAGGGTAAGGGACACAATTCCCCCAGGTGGTCTGAAAGCAGCTGCTAAATTAATTTCTATGGTCTACTTCTCTTTGCATTTGTTGATTCTGGGATGGGAGCGCCTTCAGGGCTCCCAAGTGACTATTTGCTCTTGCTCCAAATGTTTGAACTGTTTTTTTTTTTCTTTTCTGACATCTCTGTCCAGTAGACCTCATATGCTTTGCCTTTTCACATTTCTTTGTCAGTCAGTGGCCATTTGTTTTCTGCCTTTAGAATTCATCATCATTTCTGGGCTGCCAATGGGATTTTTTTCTTGTACTTTATACTCAACTTGAGAAATCTGAAGTCAGGTTAATTCAGCTCTGCCTGCTATTGGACCAAAATGGACCAGTCCCATTTTATAAGAAACTCCTAAATTCTTACAGTGGCCTCCAAGCCTCTCTCTAGTCTGGCTCCCGGACACCTCAGTGAGTGTCTGCCTTGGTTTTCTTGCTCTCTTACTCACTCATGTCACACTGGCCTTCCTGCTTGTTCCTATTTCTGATACCCTCCATACATTTTCCCAGATGTTCTTAGAGACCAGCCCTTGAATCCAGCCAGCTCTATTGCATGTCACCTCTCCAAAGGGGCCTGCTCAGACCATCCTATCAAGAGTAGTTTCTCTATCCCCTCAGTCCTATTTTATCTTTTCTGATGGTTGTTACTTCCCGAGAGTACACTCTATATTTATTTATCTAAATATCACTCTATATCGGGCACATGGAACAGTCCTTGGCATTGGCAGGAAAGGGATAAACACCTGTTGAGTGAATGCATGAAACAGTAATGTCCATTACAAAAGCTGACATGTGGATATTAAATGTTTGTGTTAAGTCTCCTTTTGTCATCTATTTCAAGTGAGACAACAACAAAAGTAAAAACTAACATTACTACTGCAGGCAGAGTTTATTTCTTTATTCAAGTAAATAGTACAGCTGTAGTTAATACAATAATTTCAATCATCTTAAGATCTGAAAGCACCTATTGATGAATGATGGTGAAATGGCTTCTGTCGTCGTTTCTGTCTCCACAGGACGCACAGCTTAATCATCAAACCCTAGGAGGTGAAGAGACCATTGCTCTCCCCCCTTCTGTCTGGTTTATTTTCTGTTCCATTTGTTATTTATATAGTGCTGTCACCACAGCAATCTATGCTTCCTTAGTAAAAAGCAAGCAGGAAAGGGAGGGGTTGAAAAAGTGTGTCCTCTGGACTACTTATTTGAAAGCATTCTGCTCAAGAGAAAGAACCTCAGACTGGCATGAGAACTAACATTTTAAGTGACCACAGACTGTCACTTGACCTGTCAGAGCCTCAGTTGCTCACTTGTAAAATGACAAATTTGAAAATGAGTGACATTTAAGGTCTTCTTTAGTTCTAACTCTCTGCAATTTAATAACTCTAACCATGGCTAGTTTTAAACACATTTCTGCAATATTTTTCCATATTCATTTTCTATTATAGCAGTCACTGATAATGGAAAGACATTCTTTAATCAATGATAAACACGAATACCGCGTAAATATAAAACATATATAAGGAAACAGTACAGTTCCTATCCAATGCTCTCAGCCTTAGCTATGTAACATGTAAAATAAAAATGGAAAGGCAGTAGTTATCAGCATGGAAACTAGAGCCACACTGGCTAGGTCAAAATCCAGGTTCAACCACTCTGGATGAATGACTTTGAGCAAGTCATTTAACTTCTCGGTGCCTCCATTGCCTTATCTGTGAAATGGGGTACTTTATAGGTTCTATGAGAGTGAAATTAATGTTATTCGAGTGAAGTCCTGAGAATACTGCCTAGCATCTAGAAAGCATTACTTAAGTATTTTCTACTATAATTATCTATTTAAAAAATTTATTTATTTTTATTATTTTTTAATAAAGTTATTTATTTATTTTTGGCTGTGTGGCTGCGTGTGGGCTTTCTCTAGTTGCGGCGAGCGGGGACTACTCTTTGTTGCGGTGCGCAGGCTTCTCATTACGGTGGCTTCTCTTGTTGCAGAGCACAGGCTCTAGGTGCACGGGCTTCAGTAGTTGTTGCATGCGGGCTTCAGCAGTTGTGGCTCGTGGGCTCTGGAGCACAGGCTCAGTAGTTGTGGTGCACGGGCTTAGTTGCTCCGTGGCATGTGGGATCTTCCTGGACCAGGGCTTGAACCTGTGTCTCCTGCATTGGCAGGCTGATTCTTAACCACTGTGCCACTAGGGAAGCCCTTTGCTTTATTTTTGGCTGCTTTGGGTCTTTGTTGCTGCATGCGGGCTTTCTCTAGGTGCGGCGACCGGGGGCTACTCTTTGTTGTGGTGTGCAGGCTTCTCATTGCAGTGGCTTGTTACAGAGCAGGGGCTCTAGGCACGCAGACTTCAGTAGTTGTGACACAAGGGCTCAGTAGTTGTGGCTCGCAGGCTCTAGAGCGCAGGCTGAGTAGCTGTGGCGCACAGGCTTAGTTGCTCCAAGGCCTATGGGATCTTCCCGGAGCAGGGCTCAAACCCGTGTCTCCTGCATTGGCAGGCGGATTCTTAACCACTGCACCATCAGGTAAGTCCTTAAAGGGTTAATATGTGAATTAAATGTGAAAACACGGTAAAATAACACAATATCTAGCAGAAAGAAATTCATTTATCCAACAAATATCTATTGAGGGCTTCCTCTGTGCTGGTCACTGGTCAAGATACTGGGTACACAGTATGGAATGAAAGTCTCTGCTCTCCTGGGGTTTGCATGCTACTGGAGAGAGACAGAAAATGTACAAATAAACAATTAAATATAATGTTTAAGGTAGTGAAAATTGCTACCTGAAAATTGCTAATAAAAATTGCTAATAATTTTGGAAGAGAATGTTGCCATCTATTTTATTTAAGATGGCCAAGAAAGTCTTGTCTGACTAGATTCATTTTTTTCCCAAGGTAATTCATCTGATAAACAGAACTTCATAAGTAGAGTGTCAATGCCGTTATCATCATATTTCATTAAAATTTATTATGTTAAGAAGTAAGAGTTTGCTTTTGGTATGTCATTCATTATGCTGATTAAAAATTAGAGTAGTGAAGTGTATTTTTGATAGTTCACTAATGCAGTTAGAAAACATGCTCTCATTTTAATCATTTTCAGCAAAAAAATTAACAAAGTCATCCAATGAAGAGTAATTAAAAATTACTGGTATACTTACTGTATGATATACAACATACTAATTATCAGTGTTCATAATAATAATGATAACTTGAAAATGCATATTTAAAGTGTGAAAAATACAAAAATGCCATAGGACATTGATTGGGAATTGAGGATTACAGAGATGTGCAAACTCACACGAGCAATACAGTAGCGTGCAAACCTAGGTCCTTGATTCTAAATTCAGAATTCTTAATAATAATATATTTAATTGGCTAGGCTCTGCAGTTGCTTGATTCTGAAATACATATTACTAGCCTTTTCTTCTGTTCACTTTCATTTCCGAGGACCAGGTTGTGCAAGATAATTTCATTTGCTGCCTTAGTGGACTTTCATTACCTTTGCCTTCAGATGAGGAAAAGGTAGAATTCATTCTTTTTTGTATTCAGTATTTTGCATTCTTTTCTGTTGAATCATTTATAATTCAACAGTTTTTTCTACTATAGAGCTTCTCATTCCATGGTAAACACTTTACCCGATATACCAGGTTAACTCCAATGAGTAGTTTATCAGGATAATGTGAAACTCAGCAATTCTAGAACAATATGCTCTCCTTAAGCACTGAAAGCTACTTATCCTATGGTATAGACTGGAAAACGTAAAGAACTGCAAACGTGAACTGGTGAAATGATGAATATTCGTGCTGTGCAAAAATGCTGATTTTTGTGGAAGCACAACGTCTGGAGTAGCTGCTTGTGCTCAGGCTGCTCTTTGTCAACTGTGTATCAGTGAAAAGAGATTCACACTTAGGAGAAATAAACAAAAGTAAGAGGTAGTAATTTAAATTTCTATTCAAATATTTTACCTACTGAATTGATGAAAAATTTTTAAATAACACATTTTCAATTCCTGAGACTGACTATAGAGGAAGGCATTATTTTAGAAGCATTTAAAAATACAGTCCCATTGAGTCATTTTTCTAAAAAGAGTAATAGATGACACTTTGTTGATTTATTATCTTTTCCAGAATAATTTTCTTGGTCTAGAGAAAAAAGGGGAAAAAATCCTAGTGCCTTACTCTCCTAAATATAGTAAAAATAGAAAAGAGGATATAAATACTAATCCACTCAATAATGTTGTACTTTATGATTTCCCAAAAAGTGTTTATACACATCATCTCATTTGAAGTTCACGACTACATGTAAAACAATAAGAAGAGAGCCCGGCACAGAGCTAGCAGTTAGTAATGCTGTTTGTTGTTACCTTCAGCAGGTCCGCTAGCTCAATATATCTGAGCAATGCTCCTTACTCGCTCACTCATGTCTTCAAGCTCTTTCTGCTTTCTCACCTGACTCAGTGAATGGCATCACCTAGATCCTCTAGTCTGAAACCTGGGAGACATCAGTGACTCTTTCTAACCCTTCACCTTAACAGCCATCCTCTCCTCTAAGGTCTCCATGGAAGTACATTGACTTGGGTGCTCATGATTTCTTTCGTCAAAACTTGCAATTACCTCTCTCTTGATGTAAAAGAATCTCCATCCCCAACCCCCTTACAATTCAATTGCTACACAGCTGGGGGAAGTGATCCAGTTATGTTGGCTGCCTAATGAACCTTAAATATTCCTCCAGTGATTTTAGCCTAAGACTCAAACTCTTTCAGCCTCAGCATCTTCCTTGTCACTTCTCCCCAGTCCAACCACATCCTCCTACTATTTATCCCCTCCATACCAAATCACATGTAGTTCTCAGAATACACTCAAGCCTTCCCT
>NW_006781351.1:507831-579734 GCF_000442215.2 Lipotes vexillifer | reverse complement strand
ACATCATCTGAGAAGAACACTCTTTCTTCTTTCTTAGCTTGGGAACCCTCTCTTTATCTTTTAAGACTTGGGCCAAGCATAATTCTCTGGGATGATTACCCTGATGAGCTCCACTGGATAGCTGCTCCTCGGATCTTCTGTACCTATCTTGCCCGGTTTAATTCCACCATGGCCTTCATCCATTTTCATCATGTTAAATTTAACAAATTAACATTTGTTGAATTTTATTAAATGCTGAATTTCAAAGATAAAAGACACCAGCCATGCTCTTTATTTGCCTACCGTTCAATGGGGGGGAAAACTAAACAATTACCATACTGTTACATCAAATGTAGGTCTTTTTAATGAAGATTCAACGCTGTTCTCCCATCCTGCCCAACTTCCCCACACTGCCTTTTTTATCCCAATGCTTTCTTTCAAAAATTTATTTTCTCTTTTCCTTTGAGGCCCGCAAAATGCGTTATGAAGTCATCCCCACTTTGAACAGGATGACCCCGGCTCCACATAGGGAGTTAAATCAATGGATGTTTGCCTTCTCAACCTTGCCTGCTGTGTAGCTGGCTTATGGCTCTAATCTTGGGAGGTATCCTGACTCCTTTTGTCTCATTTTTAGTTTTCATGTGCGCCAATGCATCACTGTTTCTTATTGGGGCCCAAACTAGGGACTGGGCCTTCTTTTTTTTCTTTCTTCCTTCTTCCCACCCTTACTTCTTTCTTCCTTTCCGCCCATCTATCAATAAATACTGAGTACATATGCACCATACATGCTATTAGTTGCTCTCGTGGAGTGATGAATAAGACAGATATTGTTCTGTTTTTCATGGGGCTTTAAGAGATACCGAGAGAAGAAATCAGAGTTGTGGTTACCAGAGGCAGGGTGTGAGAGAAGGGAAATTAGATGAAGGCAGTCAAAATGTACAAATTTCCAGTTATTAAGATAAATAAGTACTAGCGATACAACGTACGATATGATAAATATAAGTAACATTGCTCTATGTTATATATGAAAGTTGTTAAGAGAATAAATCCTAAGAGTTCTCATCACAAGGAAAAATTTTTTTCTATGTATTTAATTTTGTGTCTCTATGAGATGATGGATGTTCACTAAATTTATTGTGATAATCATTTCATGATGTATGTTAAGTCAAATCATTATGCTGCACACCTTAAACATATACAGTGTTATATGTCAGTTACATCTCAATAAAACTGGGAGAGAAAAAAAGAATCTACCAAAGGACAACTATGAAATTAAAGATGTTTATTTATTTATTTAAATTATTTAATTATAACACTGGCAAAAGGAAAAAAAGGAAGAAACGATTTTTGCTAACGAGGTTCTTAGGAATTTAAAACTTGTAGGCAGCGTTTGGATGAGAAGTGGCTTATGGTCTTTTCTCTAAGAGCGCTGCTGCCCTCAGGTGCATCCTGGTAAAGGGAAGTTTTCTCATCTTTACTACCCCCAAAATGCTTTACTCAACTTGTAGTGTTGGAGAAAAAAAAGACAATTTGATTAACTGATATTCAGGTATTGAAATCCTACCAAACCACCCCTGCACACACATGAATAAATGCAAAAGTGGCTTCAAGAGTCTTCACTTTTCATAGATTAATCCTCTATTTAAGCTTCAGAGAGTTGATTTAATACCATTAACATCTGATATGCTCTCTCAGTTACAAACAGACATCATCAGCCTTCTAAGGAGGGGCCTCACCTTAACTCCAGTAACTAGTTTAAATATGGCCACATCTTAGTCGATATAGTTTAATGTATTGCATGCATACCTTTAATTTGCACATGAGAATCATGTAAATTGTCTGGTAATTTCTTGAGAGAGCTAGAAAAAACACTGGGGTTAGGAGGAGAAGCTCTGCAGTCATCCTGACCCTGTCACTGGCTAGATTTAAAATCTTGAACAAGTAACTGAATTCTGTGTTACAATCTCTTCATGTATACAATGAGCTAAAATTAATAGTATAGGTTTGTTGTAAGGATTAAATATGTAGATACACTCAAAGCACTTGGCATATTACCTGGTAGATAAAATGTGTTCGATAACTGCTCAGGGAACATTCTTATAGACTAATTTTAACCCAAGGTGAGAATTAAATCATTCATTTTGTTTGTGCATTGAAAAGGAGCAGAGTAACAAATTTGATACTAATATCCTAAAATGAGCTTCTAACACAGTGTTGTAGACAAAATAATGTCCCCCCCAACCAAAAAAAAAAAAAAGATGCCCAGGTCTTAATTCCCAGAACTGTTTATAATATATTACCTTCCATGGCAAAAAGAACTTTGCAGATGTGATTAAGAACCTTGAAATAGGAAGATTACTCTGGATTATACAGGGGGACCCACTGTAATCACAGGGGTCACTATAAGAATGACCAGAGTGAAGAGAAGGCGATGTGGTGATAGAAGAAGCTGAGGTTGGAGAGAAGTGCTTGCTTGGAAGGAGACCATGAGCCAAGAAATGCGGGCAGCCTTTAGCAGTTGGAAAAGTGTAGGAAAGGGATTCTCTCCTAGAGACTTCAGAGGGAACCAGCCCTGCTGACATCTTGACTTTAGTCCAGTGCAAATGATTTTGGATTTCTGACCTCCGGAACTGTAAGATAATACGTTGGTGTTGCTTTATGCCACTGAATTTGTGGTAATTTGTTAGAGCAGCAGTAGGTAACTAATATACACAGCTGGGACTGAATTTTTTTTTTTCTTTATCAGACCAAGCAACTTTTTAAAATGGAAAATGGAAAAATTATAATTCAGCATACAGATATGTATTGCAAACACTTTTTTAAAAATGTAGGGTTAATTTTTGCCTTCATCACATGAGCAGTGTAGAAAATTTTCTGCTTTAACTCTCTGGTTATAGGTAAACATACTATACCCTCATCCTTGCCTATCTTTCAACTCAGCATAATTACAACTGATAAGAATTGGATATTCTGCTAAGAATTCCAAATTTGAAATTAGACATTCTTGAATGGAAGGATGGGTCAGTTAAAAAAAAAAAATATATATATATATATGTATATATATATATATATATATAGACATACACATATATTATATATAATATATATCTCCTTGGGTCAGTGAAGAAAAAATATGTATTTCTTTGAATAAAGAGTAAAAATAATTACACCGTGCTAGCATTATTACACCGTGCTAATATTATTGAGCGCAATTTTTCTTTAAAAGAAATAGCTAAAACTGCTTTCTGTTTTCAAAGTCCTGTTTCTTAAATTTGATTTTGCCTCTCTCTGCTGATTTAATACTTATTATATGCCAGGCACAGTACTTTCAAAAGAGATAATTTCTGGGCATGATTATTTGTGTTATAAAATGAATCAATACACAGTTTCTTGAACCAGAACCCCCACAGGACATTTCTAAATGTCTCAATTTTATTAATGTGTGATTTATATACACAGCTTTTCTTAAGCACCGTCGCTGCAAAAAGTGAGGAGCATCTGTGTATATAGTGTCTGTAACTGGGCATGTTTCCGTACATCAACCATAGTGCATGCATGGCATTTAAAAACATACCATTTAAAAAGTAAAGCAATTCCCTAGGTTAATTTTGTTTCAAAAGGCTAAAACTGCTGTGTTGAGGCACCAAATACTTACTCATAATTATTAATATTTCTATCTCATGCACCTTGCTTTATACTCATAGTAGTTGAAAGTGATGTTTCCAGGCCTTAATAAAAGAAGAAGAAAAAGAAAAGACATGAGAGAGAGAAACTTTAATCAGTTAGTAAAATGAGTTTTACCTTTATTTAAAATTCCATTTGTCTAAAAGGAAAATAAACAGGTAATCCTCTTTCAAAGAGGCTGCATAATGGTTCTGACATATTGCAATATGATAACGAAGATTTAGAGATGAACTTAACTATCCACCTGATTTTTAAAAACGTATTATGTCATAGCTTCAGGAGTCAAATCAGAATGAGACACCTTGGTTTTTAAGAATGTGTATTTGTAAATTTTTAATCTTTTTTCTATTCTTTAATATTCCCTATGCACACAGCATACTTATTTGGCCTATGGTAATATCTGCAGACAAACTGCACAACTTCTGCTGGTTTCCAACAGCAGGGACTTGTCAGTGCTGGATAAAGGTTGCATGGCACATGCCAGCTCAAACATGGACATTTCCTCTTTCTGTTTTCCTGCTCCCAAAGGCCAGCCAATCCAGGTTGAAAGCCCTCAAACCTGGCACATGTGATTCAGAATCTCAATACAAATGATTATGCTTTCATTCCAATGCCTCTGCAGGTGATAGAAAGTAAGCTGCCTTCTTTCCAGGAGAGGACTGCAGTCAATATGTTCACAAGTGCTTTTCTTTTAGAAAGAAAGGTATTTATCAGTGCAGGACAGTGTTTAGAAAAACCGGTAGTCAACTACTTTTAAAAGCAGTGCTTATTAAGTTTTAAACCATGGCCAGAGAGAAAAGAAAAATATGGATTCCGGGTATGGCTCCCTTTGTGGATTCCACATACAGTACATCTAATAAAATTAGAGGTTCTTCCACTTTCAACTTATCTCTCAAATATGACCTTATGTCTCCAAATCTCTGAAGCTTTCTGATAGAAAAAAATACCAATTTTAAGGGGAAAGTCTGCAAGGCATGGATAGTTGTCTTTTTATACACTTAACAATACAAAAATACCAGTTTTAAGGGGAAAATCTGCAAGGCATGGATAGTTATCTTCTTTTTATACATTTAACAATATTATCATTACTATTGTGGTTAGTATTTGTGAAACAGGCAAAGAGGATTCATGTGTGTATTAGTTTTCTTTGGCTACCTAATAAATTACCATACACTTAACAGCTTAACATAACATTCATTTATTATCTCACAGTTCTGTAGATTAAGTCCAGCACAATGTGACTGGATTCTCTGCTTAGGGCTAAAATCACAAGGCTAAAATCAGTGTGTCATTTGGGCTGAGTATTCATCTGAAAGCTCTGGGGAAAAATTCTCTTCCAAGCTCATTTAGGTTGTTGGCAGAATATAGTTCCTTGCAGTTGCATGGCTGAGGTTCCCATTTTCTTTCTGGCTATTGGCTGGAGATCACTTTCAGCAGCTAGAGGACACGCTCAAATCATTTCCACATGGCCCCATCCATCTTCAAGTCAGCAATGGCATACCAAATCCTTCTTATATGTCAAATCTCTGACTTCCCCTTCTGCTACCAGCTGGAGAAAAACTTCTCTTAAAGGGCTCATGTAATTAGTTAGGCCCATCTAGATAATCTTCCTATCTTAAAGTCAACTGATTAGTAACCTTAATTACATCTGCAAAAACCGTATTGCCAGGTAACATAACATAATCATAGGAATAACACCAGGTGGTAGCAATTATGAGGGCCATCGCAGAATTCTGCCTACCACAGTGTGTGTCTGTTTACCCTTCCTGGTTATTACCACATTTCATTGTCTTTGAACTATTTCAGAACTCTGTAAATTCTAGAACACCGATAACAGCGCACGTGATTCTTATCCATAGAAATACAAGTGACATGTCCCTGGTAGAATGCAACTGATTGTTGCCCTATGGTTAGGCTACTTTTGCATCTATTTGTAACTTCATTTTAGCATTCCCTATTGCTGAACATATGGTTCCTTAAACTCTCCTTTGACTTAGTTATAACATCTTCCTGGTTCCCTCATTAAATATTGAATTAAATAACATTTGACTTGTGTTCATTTTATATTTATATGAGTTATACTTTTACTTAAAAAAATGGTCCTTTAAGAATATTTGTTGTATTAGTTCACAAGTGGTTCATTAATACACAGACATATTCTTAGATAAGGCCATAAGAAGCTTGATCTTTAGAAAATTGAAAAGTGTCCTAGAAATGAAGGGTATGGTTGAGTGGAAAAGGCATTACTATTTCAAGTGAAGTTTTCTGCTGATACCTTAGAGAAGTTATAAAAAAAATCGTCTCAATATCAAGAACTTCATATGTACTTTCTTTTATAAGGGGAGAATATAGAGTACATATATTTAGTAACAGAAACACAAGAATGAGCTCCTTGAGCATTCCCTAAATGAAGGAAAGCCACAAACAAACAAAAACTGAACTCATAGATACAGTGGACAGACTGGTGGTTATCAGAGGTAGGGTGTGAGGGGGTAGGCAGAATGGGTGAAGGTAGTCAAAAAGTACAAACTTACAGTTATAAAATAAGTCCTGGGGATATAATGTACAGCATGGTGATTATAGTTAATAATACTTTATTGTATATTTGAAAGTTGCTAAGAGAATAAACCTAAAAGTCCTTATCACAAGAAAAGGATTGTAACTGTGTGTGGTGATGGATGTTAGTTAAACTTACTGTGGTGATCGTTTCACAATATATACAAATATTGAATCGTTATGTTGTACACCTGAAACTAATGTTATATGTCAATTATATCTCAATTTAAAAAAAGAAATTTTACAAATAATGTGTCCATCAATTAGCTTGACTGGCATATTTTTATGTATCCCTAAAAGATATTCCTAAAAGACCTATTGCACAATTGATTATACTTACCAAGGATGATAGGCCCAGCATTCTGAACTTAATAAGTTCTACACATTTTGCTCCATTAGTTTTCGACTGTCAGATTACAATGAACTACGATGATAAAACATAGAAAAGATTTTACGTTTGAATGGTAACCAGTACCCAAAACCAGTATTTCAGTTTGCTAAAAATTATCTCTAACTAGGGTAGATAATATTCTTAGAAATTCTCTTTGTACATAAGAGTTCTGCTTTAACTGTGGAAGGACAAGAAAGAAAGATAGTTAAATTTGCTTTACCTTGTTTCTAACTTTAAATTCTACTAGTAGATGCAGGCAGTAATATACCAGGTGTTTTCTGGAAAGTATGTTTTAAAAAAACAAATGTCTTAAATTAGAGTAAATGAAAAGTAACTTATTCAGCAAGAGGATCTTAGTTAAAAGCCTTGTAAACTTTAGAAAGAAAGCATAAGTCTATCCTTGGCCTCCCTTCTTACTGAGAAAAAAATAATTCTCATAGGGAGCATCCTTTCATGACTCATTTACAGTTTTGCATCCGTGAGAAAGAAGGAGGAGGCTGACGCTGAAATCAGCACTAAATGGGTAAAATAAACTTCTACTATAGACTTGTGGGAGATTAACTTCAGCATGATGAATTAGTCATTTCTAGAATCAGTGAATAGAAAGTTCACCTTTAACCCCTCTCACCATGCTGTTTTTTTCATCAAGGCATTGGACCAAGTAAAATCAGGCTGTTGTGTTAAAATCATGAAGTAGAAAGTACTACTTTTAGACTTTACAAGTAGAATACTTCTATTTCAGTAAATTGTATAAATTGTGCTTGTCTTATTGCACTACGATATAAAACAAACCCTTGAGATAGTCTCACTTTTAAAAGTGACCTAGTATGATGCAGAAAATATTTATAAATAAGTTCAAGGAACAAATAAAATGAATGAGCACATTCTGAAAAATCAATGGCAAATGGATGGGATTTATTTTTTTCCAAATATGATCTAAGGCTGTGGTCAGATAGACTTGACATAGGAATATTACACCTTTCCAGGATCATTTTCCAGTTCCTTTGAACAGTGTTCTCTCACAGGCACACTGAGTTGCACTTTGAATTTCTTGCTTTGATGCATTCCTGATTTTATTGGTGCTAAAAGGCAAAGTTTGGATTTTATTTATTTTAAATGCATTAGAGAAATATTTGCAGAATGACTGGATTTATAATAAAGGCTTCTAACCAACAGATCAGTTAATAAACCAAGAAAACTGCACCCGTATGGATCCACTTAGAAAACTGATAGAGTTGCTTAGTTGATGATTCTTAAACATGAAATATTTTTTGAAACTTTTAGAGAGCTTTAGTGGTTTTTCACACAAGGACAATCATGTTTAAAATACAGACCACTGTTCTGTTGGATTTCAACAAACACAACCTTAGAAACTTTTAAAAATATACATCACCAGATGAAAGCCAAAAGATATAGGCTGGATTTTTACAGGGCCAAAATAAGGCATTTCAAGAAGAAGAATTTGGTGTATACACATGTGGCCTACATCATGACAAGCAATTGTGAGGCCAGGTGTTTTAACTAGATCGTTAGTAGTTCTCAACTTACTTAGAGAATCCCACCTGTGGCCAGTCCAGACTTCACATAAACTCTCAAGTCCTCCCTGGTGCCCAAAGCACAATTCAAGTTTGGCTTTCTAGGTGAAGTCTTTCTGACTAATTAAAATTACCTTGATTTCTTCTCGTCAATAAGCAGTCAGCATCATAATCTTGTAAGCTGTGTTCTATTCGTTGCAAGGTGTGTGGACGTGTGTGTGTGCACTCACACGCATGTGTGTTTCTGTGTACATACAAACCTTGTCTCCCATGCTGGAGTTTGCACTTCTCCACTCAGGAAGCATGGCCTCCTGCCTTTGTTTTTCCCACGGTGCCTACCGCAGAACATGTTATTAAGCATGAAATGGTTCCACTGTGAGACTCCACGTTGCTGCGGCCAAAGGGGTTTTTAACGGGGTACACAGGAAGTATCCTAGAGTCCATGTTTTTGCTGAGTGGGAGGTTCATTTTCAACTTGGACCTAAGCCGGAATTTATTCTTCTAGCCAGAAGCAGTAGAATATACGCCCCGTCCTTGCAACGGCTTCGGCACTGGCAGAACACAGAGGCAGCAGACAAAGAGCACTCAGAGAAGACAGAAAGTTGCCGGGCTGCTCAAATAGAGACAGAAGCCAGTCCCTGTATAATAAACACTAGCAGGGCTTCCCTGGTGGCACAGTGGTTGAGAATCTGCCTGCTGATGCAGGGGACACAGGTTCGAGCCCTGGTCTGGGAGGATCCCACATGCCGCGGAGCAACTGGCCCCATGAGCCACAACTGCTGAGCCTGCGCGTCTGGAGCCTGTGCTCCGCAACAAGAGAGGCCGCCATAGTGAGAGGCCCGTGCACCGCGATGAAGAGTGGCCCCCGCTTGCCACAACTAGAGAAAGCCCTCGCACAGAAACGAAGACGCAAGACAGCAAAAATTTAAAAAATATAAATTAAATTAACTGACCAAGGTCATGCAACAACTAAGTCACAAATCCTTCCCAAACTTAAAAATAAATAAATAAATACTAGCAGTAGCCAGTTAGCTGACAGCAAGGAGCGAAACTGCTTTCATAACAAACTATATATAGTTTAGGAAGACTCTATACTAAAATCTGAAAAGCAATCAAAGATAGAAACAAAGAGTTTTCTGCTATAAAGGATAAGGAATTTGATACAAAGAAGTGATTTTCTCAGTATAGCAGAGCCAGTAGTGTAAAGAAGATATGGATGAGGAATTGACAACAGTTGAAGAAAACTCCTCTCTGTGGGACCTGAGTAGAGACACTTCACTAGCTTTACTGAGCTAATAACACAGAACTGGAAAAGAATTCCAAACTCTGTTCAGTTTTATTGTTAGTTTGTTACATATACTTATCCTTAAGTGTAAGTAAACTCTAATGCCACTTTTATAATACTTTTCTTCATAGAGTCTTGAGATAAAGACAGCCTCTAGGTATCGTTAATGATAGAATCTGAACCCAGTAACTTGCAGGCATGTTTCTGGCCCCTATGTTGGACATACCAGGGCAGCATTCTTTACTGAAAAGTTATTCTTACCAGGATACAATGCACTGTCACCTGGCTGGGCAAATGTGGCTGTTTCACTAAGAACCTGTTGGTTTAACCCCAAATATCATGAATATAAGAATTTCTTCCTTCAAGTTCATCTCTAAAATAAAGTAGGATAAAGCTACCCAATAATCTGTACACAGTGAAAAGAAAAAAAGCAACATGAGATTGGATGTTTGATAACCTTGAAAGAGAAAAACAGTTGGCTGTTAGTAAGCCTTAGAAGTGACATTTACCTTGGTCAGTTTACCTGGTCTCAGAGTTTGACATCCCAGCCAAAATAATCTTGTCAGTCACCCAGAGTGTGTGAATGTCAAGGAGGCTGACATGCACTTTCCAAACTCATAAGAGGCTAAAAAATGCCAACTTTGTTAATATAGTACGTTAGAACTCTTGAGCTTGAGTGACAAAGCTCCCAATGTCAAGCTGGCTTGAGCACAAAGGGAATTTATCAGTTTAAATAACCAGAAAAGTCTGGAGGTTTGAGGTTTGGTTGGCTTGATGCTGAGACTCAATATCATAGTTACCTGGTTCTCTATCTTGGATTGATTTCCCTCCACATGTTGGATTCATTTGCAGACATGATCACTATTCTTATTAAAAACTTACCACTGCAGCTCCAGACTTCACATCCAGTGTGGAAAGGAGAGTCTCTCTTCCCCAGCTACCCTGGATCTTATTGTCATGGCCCCCACAGAGTCACATACCCATCCATGAACTGATCACCAGACCAGGAAGATGGGATGTACTGATTCATGTTAGCTGGTCCTGTGACTGAAGATGAGGTCAACCCCAGCTTGATTGTGTGGCCTAAAGGGAAGGATTCATTATTTTTCAAAGGAAATGCTATGTATTATTGTTAGAAAGTAAGACAGACGCTGGGCAAAAAAAGGCAACTCCATTATACAATGAAAAATACAACTGAACTAAATATTCACCTCAGCCTGATCAGCATATTTTTCCCCTGAGCAAGCTAAAAATGGAGATAGAAATATCAGACATTTTTTGGGGGGAGACAAGGAATTAGATCTAAGAAAGTTTGTTATATAATTCAAATATTTCCTGGCAGCAACCTGTTGTATTCAGCTTCACACTGATTGTACATCTATGAAGTGATCTGGGCATTGGTTGCTGGGGGCCTCACTGCAGACCTATGTATTGTCTTCCAGATTTGTCATATAATGAAAATTCTAGCTGGTTAAGCAAACTCAGTTTTAAATTTGAGTCAACCAGTTTCCAACAGAAATTGATTTTAGTACTCTAATATAGAACTCTAATGTCTGTCAGAATTCACTGGACTCTACAGATGGGCCCATTGCCTCCACCCTGGCACTCACTTATTGTTATTTCTCTTCCTTTTTCTTGAAAATAATAGTAGTCCATTTACTTAGGTGTGTAACCTTAGGCAAATCATTTGACGTCTCTAAATCTCAGATTTATCAATTTCAAATGAGACTACATAAATTCCCTCCATCCTTTCCGTATTCTCCATGACCACTTTCTCAGTAAAGGAGGTCATTAAAGTGTCTCTCTTATTTTACATGTTGTATGTGTTCATGTTGTACTTTTGCTGTTACATGTCTGGTCAAATAAACTCCAAATCTCAGTGGCTTGGAAAAATAGAGGTTTATTTCTCACTTGTGATACATGTCAGCTGGGGCTCTGCTCCACATTATTTTCATTCAAGAACAAGGCTGGAAGAACAGTTTCTACCCAGCAAATGTCAGTTTGATGGCAGAGGGAAGGATACTGGTAGAACACATGGCCTTGTGTAGATCACTTCCACTTGTGTTCCATTGGCCAAAGCAAGTCACATGACCAAGGCAAGTATCAGTCTGGTAGAAAGTGAGTTGGTCCCACCGAGAAGGGCAAGCACAAGGCAAAGGACTGGAATATATAATCCTCTTACAGGGAAGGGTAGGGAGGAGTTGGAAAAAACAATACAATCTACCATGGTACTTACTGCCCAAGTACATCAAAAACTTATATTATCTTATGTTGCCTATTTCTTATGTGAAAGAATAAGACATTTAAAAAATACATTCTAGGGGCTTCCCTGGTGGTGCAGTGGTTGAGAGTCTGCCTGCCAATACAGGGGACACGGGTTCGTGCCCCGGTCCGGGAGGATCACACATACCGCGGAGCAGCTGGGCCCGTGAGCCATGGCTGCTGAGCCTGCGCGTTCGGAGCCCATGCTCCACAACGGGAGAGGCCACAACGGTGAGAGGCCCACTTACCGAAAAAAAAAAGAAATTCTAGCATCTCTTAGTGCTACATTTATAGTAGACCCAATGGAATAGATAAGAATATGAGACCACTCTGAGAAAAAAGGATGTCAGCTAGAACCAAATCTTTCCAGTGCAGGCTAGTGATCAGCTGTCGTTCTTTGCAATTCAGTACATTTGGGAGTGGTAATAAAACCCATAAGGAGAGAAAACAGTAAGTATGAACTATGGGTTTGTGATTTACTCTTTACTCTGATGTCTCCCAGTTACCTTTCAAATTCTGAACTTGGCTGGCACACATGATTATCCATCAACAAACTGAATATCAGCTATTCACCAAGTAAGTGACTGCTACAAAATTTGAGTGGGTTTAGCACAAGTAAACATGACATGAAGTTGCAATATTGATGGGGCATTGAAACTCCTTTTCCTTTGAAGGGTTGCTGTGATATCCCTGTCAGCCTAATGCAAGAGTTCTCAAAGTGTGGTCCAGGAGCTGGCAGAATCAGCAGGACCGGGAATTTGCTAGAAATAGAAATTTAGGGGCCCACCTTTGACCTAATGAATCAGAAACTCTGGGACTAAGACCCAGCCAAGTCTTCCAGTTGATTCTGAAATGCACTGAAGTTTGGAAACCACTGGTCAGAGTCTGTTCTTAAGCCTCTGGGACTTCAAGCTTGACAAGGTAGGGGCTGGGTTTCTGAGTGGCTCAGGGCACATTGGCACCTTTTCCTTCCATCCAACAGAATCTAGTGCCGTTTATAATCCCCACCTGAAACAACGTATCCTATACAGCCTAGTGTTTGAAACCTTCAACTAGATCATTGACATGGATTAGTGTGAGAAATATTTCTATATCACCGCATATTTGCTTTAAAAATATGTTTTAGCTATTTGCCTCACTATGCCACTTTGACCAATGTTATGTGATCTTGAAATAAAAAACCTTGTCTTGTTTTAGGGTCTGTTTTGCCAGAAATATTTATGGCTTGCCCAGCTCTGCCAGGATAGGAGAGCTGCAGGGGTTTGGTTTACAGCAAGCTGACTTGTGTAGGTCAAGAAGGCCTGTGGAAAAATCTGAACTGTGCCTCTTTCCCAAACCAAATTCAGGCCCCAGTCCAAGAAGAGAGAAATAAACACTCAGGTAAAGAATTGTTCATTTCTTCTGGAATATTTAAAAGATCTTTCCTAAGAAGGCTTGATTTGGGATCAGAGAAATAGGATGAAAAAGAAAGATTTGTGGGAATTGGTGAGTTCAGTATTGGGGATTGGATCATTGTATAATGCCTCCTTTCCAGCCGGTTTGAAATCTTCAGATCATTTTGGGAGTAATTCCTCTTTAATAATCTATAGTTCTTCACTTTAGCACAGATATCTACTGACTGAATCTACCATTGTTGTTCTTTTGATGAATGTTTCTTAATATAATTTGGGTATTTTTGTCGATTCTTAAGGGAAACATTTGTCTATTTTAAACCATGTTATTTTTCCAAGTGAAAGGATGACTTCTATAACTGAAAATTTCATGCTAAGCTTTATGCTTACTTCTTTGAAGCATTTTCAATTTATGAGTTTAGATGTTTGCCTGTGGTATTTGTTTAGCCACTGGAACATTATGCACAATTTCTTTCTTTAGAAGAAGGTACTAACGGGGCAGGACATAAAGATATGATGATACATCGACAGTTAACATGAAAGTAAAAACGGAACAAAGGATACCTTTTAAAATGTGTATTTTATCATCTAATTTTTCCAGGCTATATCAGCCTGGGGGCATAGATAGACAGGATGTTACAATGAAAGAATACGGGGCAAAATAATGATAAAAACAAAAATGTATTTCCTAGAAACTGTCATAGCTGCTGCAGCATCTCTTGGCATTTCTTTCTGTCTCCCTCCGTTATCCCCTGTGCTCATCACGTAGTTCTCGGTTCACATCTCTAATGATGACATTCCGCTTGTGACACCACCCACATTATGAAGTAGCCTTGATTTCATTTCCATTTCAATGGTATTTATGGTGAAATAAAGAGAAATACCTTCCACGATTAGATTAAGCTGTACAGACTTATTCCTTCTCTTCCCACAGTAGCACATTCTTTTCTTTCCTATTTGATTTATGGATTTAGTCTCTGACAGCCTCCTTTTCCCAAAGAATCTGGCATAAGTCTCCTAAGGGCTTTTCTAGAAGACAATTTGTGTGACATATTATTTTGCTTCTTTCTTCCCCTCTAATTCCCAATGTGTCCCAACCAAGTTCAAAAACAATTCTACCAAGTATGAACGTCTTTTAAAACTTCCATAGTGCCTGAGAGGAAAAGAGGTCACCACTTTTGCCTAAATGCTTAAAAAAATTGGGAACCCCATGTATTCTGCCACTGCCATTCTCATGAGGATAATTATGACTTTCAAAAATATAATCCTAGCCAACCTTCTTTTTTAATTAATTAATTAATTAATTAATTTATGGCTGTGTTGGGTCTTTGTTTCTGTGCGAGGGCTTTCTCCAGTTGTGGAGAGCGGGAGCCACTCTTCAGCGCAGTACGCGGGCCTCTCACTATCGCGGGCTCTCTTGTTGCGGAGCACAGGCTCCAGACGCGCAGGCTCAGTAGTTGCGGCTCACGGGCCTAGTTGCTCCGCGGCATGTGGGATCCTCCCAGACCAGGGCTTGAACCCGTGTCCCCTGCATTGGCAGGCAAATTCTCAACCACTGCGCCACCAGGGAAGCCCCAGCCAACCTTCTTAAAGGTAGCTAGAGATGACCAAATTTGTAGTAAATCAAGGCCCTTCCACTGTGACTCTGAGAACATACAGAAATAAAGTTTTTTATTTAGAAAATATCTTTTCAATAATTATCTAGGGCAGCCTTTCTGGGATCTGGAAAAGTTGAGTTAGCTATGGGAGTAAAAGAGTCCTAAGGCTGTGCCATGGTGACCTCTTATTTGATTATTGGGGTCTATTTTGGACTAAATGTGTGTGTTCCCCCAAAATTCACATGTTGAAATCCTAAATGCAAGGTGATAGTATCAGGAGGTGAGACCTAATTATTTAGGTCTTGAGGGTGGAACTCTCATGAATAAGACCACAGAGAGCTCTCTCCCTCCCTTGGCCATGTGAGGACACAGCAAGAAGTTGGTCATCTGCAACCAGAAAGTGGGCTCTCACCAGATAATGAATCAGCTGGTCCTTGACCTTAGACTTCAAGCCTCCAGAACTGTGAGAAATAAATGTTGTGTAAGCCATCCAGTCTATGGTATTTTTGTTATATAGCCCAAAGTGACTAAGATGGCACCCAAAAATGCTGTGCCAGGGAGGAACAAAGTGACCAAAGTGCAGAACTTAAATAAAAAGGTCAGGATCCAAGATATTTTATTGAATGGAGCACCGCAGTGGGGAAGGAGACAAAATATTGGTTGGAGAATGGGCTTAGTAGACATTAAAGAGTCCAATGGGTCAGAGGGAAGTTCAGAAGCAAACAGAGGACCACAGGCTCACAGCCTGTCTGCGACACTGGTCTTCTTATGCACAAGATGGGGAGCACCGTCTTTACAGTAAAGCTATTCCAGACCCACATAAGTAGCGTTTTGCTTTCTTTTCCATTATTTGGAGATTGGGAGCTTCCTTAGACTTTACTTTGGGTGTTAGGGTTCTATGTCCATTGAATTCAGCTTTGATCAACACGAATGGTCCCTTCATTCCTTTATTTTAATCTTCTTTCTTTCACTTACTGGATGCTTCTCTCTGGGTTGCATTTGATCGCAAACTTCACCCCCCAATCTCCACGTTTCCTACACTTGGTGGTTGATTCTGGTAAATCTTACTAAGTGATTGTCTATCCTCAGCTAAAACACCCTTGGTGAAGGAACATCACCAACTCCCAAAGTTGCTGATCTTTTCATTTTCAAATGGCTTTCATTGTTAGCAAGTTCTTTCTTCTATGGCCAGATCACAGAAATATTTACAATAGGGTTGTGCAAGCAAAATGCACTTCCTTTACTGGATCAGTGACTGCACTAGTCTTTTCATATCTGCCCACTCCACACACAAGCATACTGGGGAGTATGGACATCGAAAACTTACCAATGGACAATATTTTTCTCTTTCAATTCAAAGCAGAACATTTATTCTTTCCAAATTTCAACTCCCTTTGATGGCTAGTTTCAGTAAGACATTTGTGATGACTGTATTTCCTTAGGTAATTGCTCAGTCTTTCAGATTTTACTCCTGTCTTTGTTCCCCTAAGATGGTGACTAGGTATATGAGACCTGCTTTTGCTATATTTTCTTGTCATTGGGGAGGAAGCTTCCTCAGATCCACACGGTGACCTTCAGCTCATCTGTTCTCTCAGACCATTGGGAACTGCCACCCAATCTGCCTTTTAGACTTGAGAATTCTGAGGGGTGAGTGGTTTCAGGTACTATTTCAGGCAAGTGAAAAAGCACTCAACACTGCAGCCCGGGGGCCTCGCAGTTTTACCCACAGAATAGAGGAGCCCACTCTCAATTTGATATCAAGTCTCTTCATCTACTGGTGTTCTCATCACATCTGTGGCCCTTCACTGGGGTATATGGAAACTCCTGGGGCCCCTAAACACCAGACACTGGCTAGGGGAAACCAAAAACATGGCCTCAGCTTGATAGATAAACCCAACATCCACAAGTACCTCTGAGACATCTCTCCTTAGCAATGTCGGGCATGGCTCTGACTGAAGCCTGTCACTCTCCTTGGGGCTTCAAGGCTTCCATTGCTACAAGGGGAGAAAACTGTCCCTGTTGCTAACTTCCACCTTCATTCTCAGTCACTCCACTTAAACCTCAGCAACAAATTCAGAAGAGAAACAGAACCTGGTGTCTTACCCACTCACGCTATTTTGTCTCCCTTCTTCCCACACCCCCTGAGAATGAGATGTTTTTTCTCTGCCTAATATCAGTCCCCTACACCAGGTTAGCAAGCCTAATGGCCATTGCTGTGCTGATAAATGTTTAACAACTGGCACTTTGGGGGAGGAAAACTGATTTGTAGTGTTTGCAGATTTCTACAGGGAAAGTACTGCTAGCACAGCTGATTTCAGGCTACCAACATGACGCCTTTAAAGGAGTTGAGGGGAGATGAGTATAATTGTCCAGGACTGCCGTAGACTAGAAATCATTCTTTTTTTCTTTTCATTGTCAAGCATATTTATAAAAATTTTTAATGGAGTATAGTTGATTTACAATGTTGTGTTAGTTTCAGGTGTACAGCAAAGTGAATCAGTTATACATATACATGTCTCCACTAAGCAGTAGATTTGCTGTAGTGTTGTCTGTGATCTGAACCCTCTAGGTTTCCTTAATTTATATACTAAAGAGATTAAAATTTCCTTTTCAATGTTTTATTCCAATTTAACATCAACTACAGTGCATATTCAGTGAGGATCATATTTTGTTTTGTACATTTACCAAATTGCCTACCATTTTATGAAACCATTTCATGGATATTTGGGCAGCCAATAAATCACACCCATGTCAGTCTGCTTTTGTCTCTCTTGGGGTCATGTTAACTGATAGTATAGGTAAAATTTCATTATGTCTTCTTTAGTAATGCCTGACAATTTACATATTGAAGTGCATGCATATTAATTTATCATAAATTTTTCTCCTTTATATTTTTTCACTTTATTAATGTATAATTGACAAATAAACTTGTAATATATTTAAAGTGTACAACCTGATGGTTTGCCATATGTGTATGTTGAGGATTCCCCCCGTGGAGTTAATTAACACATCCATCACCTCATATATTTATGAACCCCCTTTTTGGTGCGAACATTTAAGTTCTACCCCCTTAGCAAATTTCAAGTCTACTGTAACACAATACAGTGCTATCAACAATAGTCACTGTGTTATACATTAGATCCTCAGACATTATTCGTCTTATAACTGAAAGTTTGTACCCTTTGACCAGCCTCTCCCTCTTTCTACCACCCGTAGCCTCTGGCAACTATGATTCTACTCTCTGTTTCCATGAGTTCAACTTTTTTTCTTTTTTTAGATTCCACAGGTAAGTGATACCATGCAGTATTTGTCTTTCTTTGTCTGGCTTATTTCATTTAGCATAATGTCCTCCAGGTTCATCCATATCATCGCAAATAATAGAATTAACTTCTTTTCAAGGCTGAATAATATTCCATGGTATGACCACATTTTCTTTATCCCCTTCTCCATTGATAGACATTTAGGTTGTTTTCATACCTTGATTACTGTGAATAATGTTGTGACAAACATGGAAATACAGGTAGCTCTTTGAGATAATGGTTTCAAATCTTTGGCTATATAACCGGAAGTGGAATTGCTGAATCATATGGCAGTTCTATTTTTAATTTCTTGAGGAACCTCCATGTTGTTTTCCATGGTGGCTGTACCAGTTTACATTCCCACCAAGAGTGCATAAGTGTTCCCTTTTCTCCACATCTTCACCACATTTGTTATCTCCTGTCTTTTTGATAATAACCATCATAACTGGTATGAGGTGTCTCCTTTATATTAAAACTGGGAGATTATATAGATTTTTGAAGTTATCTAGGTGGGTATCTATGAATTTTATTTTAGTGAAGTAAAGATGATTGTTTTAGGTTAGGATCCCTAAGAAGCAGACCCTGAGACAAGGAATTGAATGCAAGTAGTTTGTTTGGGAAGTAATTCCCAGGACACACTGGTAGGGGAATGTGGAAGTGAGACAAGAAAGGAGAAGAAATCAGTTGCATTAAAAAGCAGGTAACCATCTCATTGAAAGCAACTGAAACTGCTGAGAAACACTATCTCTCAACTCTTTCACCTGAGGTGAAAGGAAACTAGAGTGTAATTTATCAATTACAGGGACATTAACTCCTTAACACTTCTCACCTATCTCACGTGTGGCTCAGGCATGAACCTATGGCTAAAGAAAGACCCCAGGCAGGGAGGCACAGTGCTTGCAAAAATAAGCTGTAGGCATTTTCAAGGAAAGGGAATGCTGACGAGTGGGACACTGAAAACATCTGCTACAGTCCACCCCTTGCACCACCCAGATCCACTCATGCCCTGCTTGAAATTAAGCAGCTCTGCTACAGATTCTATAAAGGGATAGCCAGACTCTTTTTCTCTCTCTTTCACTCTCTGCACATACACACACATACACACAAATACACACATACACACGATTTCTAAAACAAATCTCCCTTTTCTACCACCCTTTCTAGAGTCTCCTCACCCTCAGCCAGCTTTTCCACTGGCCTAAGTTTCTTACCTGATGAATCACAGGCTACCTCTGGAGGGCTCTCAGGCCTAAATTGCCTTGATCTTGTCAGATTATTATCTCCTGGGACCGAAAGTACCAAGAGGCTTCTCAATAAATTCCTTGAGTTCCAGTTGTATTCCTCTGTGCCCCCATTATGCAGTTAGCAACCCTCTCTTCTCATGATAATCAGTACAGAAGAGTAACTCCTTTCTTTGCCTGCTGGTCTACTGGCATGAGACACCCAATGTGTCTAGGCAGCCCCCCAAGTTTTAGGTGTAATGAAACCCCAGTTGTGTCCCGGGGTGGAGGCTGTGCCCCAGCCACCCTCTGCTCCCCAGTTGTCTGCACCTTATGAGGTCATTCTATCAGGCTAGCATCTTCCGGCCTGCCACATTGTCTATGAGACAGTGCTCTCTGCGACCAGAAAACTTCTCCAGTTAGAGATTAGCAACAAGAAGTCACTGGTGCGTACAACCATGGGGTGTGGGAGGGGAACTGACAACATCTGCTGCACTGATATTAGTGGAGGCTGTGATATTGTGATTTATAATAAGAAATATGTATTTGGATTTCATCCCTGTTTCGGGCACAGGGTTCCTAAAACTCTTGGAATTTCTTAAGTGATGAGATCTAGAAAGGTGTCTTTTGTCATGTTAATGGGTTGACTTTTGGACCTCAGCTAAGGATGGGGGCAGGTTGCCAGGAGAATCAACCACGTGATTAGAAGATTGGACCTTTCAGTCCCACCCTTGACTTCCAGAAAAGGGATTGGGGTTGGAGGTTGAATCATTTAATGGATCACGTGTATGTAATGAAGCCTCCATTAAAAACCCCAAAGTAGAGGATTTGGAGAGCTTCCAGGTGGGTGAACACATGGAGATTTGGGAAGAGTGGTGGCTCGGTGAGAGCCTGGGAGCTCTGAGACTTCTCCCCACGCCTTGCATTACGCATCTGTCCACCTGGCTGCTCCTTTTATAACAAAGTGGTAATCTAGTAAGTAAAATGTTTCTCTGAGTTCTCTGAGCTACTCTAGCAAATGAGCTGAACCTGTGGAGGAGGTCATTGGAACCTCTGATCTACAGCGGGTTGGTCATAAGCACAGTGATGACCTGGGCTTTTGACTGGTTCTGAAGTGGTGGTGAGGTGGGCTGTGGGGCAGGGGACGTGGGAGGGAGGGCCATCTTACAGGACTGAGCCATTAACCTTGGGATCTGATGCTATCACCGGGTAGTGTCAGAACTGAGTTGAACTGTAGGGCACCCAGTTGGTGTCCAAGAATTGCTTGCTGGAGAGTGTGGGGAAAACCCACACACTGGAGGGGCAATAGATATAAGGCAGAGAACCACTGTGCTGTACTATGAACTATACATCATGTCACATGATTTTATCTTGATAGCTGGACTCTATTGCTTTTATCACTCAAAGGAGCCCTTCTTTTATTTTAGCCTTTATTTTATGCTATCATTTGGACACACAAAAATATTACGTAAGGTAAACCTGAGGACAGAGGAAAGGAAATAAATCAGATCAAATATGACCCATGTCAGGACCTCTTCAATGAGGACAGAGAAGGACAGCTGTAACTGGGAGCAGGACTTGAAGTCTTCGGTTACTGAGCAGAACGTGTGAGTTTTCCGCAATCTAGTGGTAACAGAGAATTGTCTGTTCCCATCCCACTTAGTTCTACTGCTTGGGTGCAAGAGGAAACTTATTTCAGCCTTCAGCCCAAATATATTGGTTAAATTATTACCATTTTAATTTAGAGGCAGCCGAGAAATTATATGCCAATTACCCCCAGTGACGACTGGACTCAAAATGTCTTTTCATTCATTAATTATTGAGGATTGGGCTTTTGTAAGAGGAGGTGATGGTGACTCCTCTATCTTTCTCTTTCTCATTTAACACATCCTTCATAGAGATGTTGTGAGGATTTCTGCCTGTGTGGTAATGAAGCTCAGTAGCCTGCTTTGAATTTCTCAGTGGAAAAAGGTGTTATAAAATTTTAAAGCAAAAAATATACTTCTACTAATAAGGATGTTGATCTTGAAATGCAATATGAAAACCAGAGACTGGAAATTTAAAACTTGTAATGAAATGCTCTAAAGCTGGGATCTCTTCTGACCTTGGGAGTTTGGCAGGGGTGGGCCCAGAGAAGACTTGGATGGGAGATGCTGCAGGATGTGATGGCGGTGATTCAGTAGGTGGCCTTCCTCCATCCCAAGGTGGTCCGGAGCCAACTCCCGGCCCTGAGTTATAGAGCACTGCGCTGTAGGGGAACCATCTATTGGATGGGATGTAAGACTGAGGTTCTGACCACTTCTGCTCATTAAAAATTCCAGGGCAGTTTTATAAGGTTAAGGATGTATCCTTCTACAATCTGGTTCCAGTTGGGTAGCAATATTGGCTTCTTAGTAAGTTCTAGAAAAAAATATATGCATGGAAATTTCAGGAGGATGATTAACATTTCTATGGGAGAATATTCAGATGGATTGATTCAAAATTGTATCCCAAACTCTTCTTTTAGGAAGTAGCAAAATAAAATACCTGAGTGACTTTCTTATTGGGGCATAAATGTATTTGTAGATGAGAGATAAATCCCCTTTCTTAATAAGTTCTTATAATAAGGGTTACTTTAAGGACCCTCACCAGGATTTATAGATGGTGATGAAATGACTTGTATTTTGAGGGTTTTGTTCTAGGCTTTTCTTCAGTCCCTAGAATAATTGATATTTAGGATAGGAAATGGAATAAGTTCCATAATGAATGATAATAATTGTTTTAATTTAGAATAATCTGAAAGCTTTTCCTGACTCCACTTAGCTATATGTCACCCATAATTTTACATTATAATTACAAAAATCACAGCAAGACTGTACAATTTGTTCCTGATGGTAATGGACTAAGATCCTTAGAAAAGAAAAAGAGAAGAGAAGAAATAAAATCAACATAAAGGTTAGGTCAAGGAGACGAGAGTGATTATCAGAGAAAAGTTACACATTCCTAGATTTATCTAGAGTCGCCCTTTGCTGCGATGCAAGAAGAAGCACATTGCTTTCCTCCACAATCACTATTCTTACAGAGCTCAAAATGCCCCATTTCTAGATTTTGGTTAAAGGAAATCGTTGAGCCTAAGGTCTGTAGGTAATTTGCAATTTCTGTGGAAATTCACCGTAGCTCTGTGGTTCCAGTAGGATGAAAAAAAAAATGCCTCACAGTTTCAGGCAGAGAATAACTCAGATTAATTAACATGGTACTTCCCTCTCAGTACCTGAATGTGAGGTATTGATTCTATCAAGAAGCCCAGAGGATGCCTTCTTTTGTGAACCCCATATTAGTAGGAGAAATAATAGACTTGAGTATTTTCCTTTTTGTATTTGCATTTAAGTCTAAATTTAAGTCTATTATTTAAGAGTAAATAATAATTTGTAGACACTGATTACTTCTTTTCTACAGCTTCTACAGGTGATTGTTGTTTAAATGCTGCATTTTGACACTTTTGCTATATTCTTACAACACAGTTATTGTGTTCAAGGCACGCCACGCCAGAGTCATAAATGAGATTGCCCTTTTGGAGCTAATGCTTTCGGGGAGGCAAGAATTTAAGAGGCAGTGTAACAGATAGCCCCAGATTCTGTAAGATCCAACACATCTACGAGTTAAAAGAACATTGTAAATGTAGGGAGTGTAGGATAAATGGTCAAGCTCCAGTGTTCTTTAGCTACCTTGACTTCAAGATGAAAAATACATAATTGCTGGATCATGGCATCACCAGACTGAATTGTGGAGTGTCTTAAGTGAGGCATCTGTGCTTGTTTCTATATTTATTCAATTAAGATGCTATTATCTGCTCCATCCATTTTGTGTATTTCATAGTTAGTGAACAAGTAAATCATCTTTGAAAGCAAAGAATAAAACTATACTTAAATACTTGTATTTCTTTTTAGGACAAACTGTTTCATAATAATTAAAAGAGTAAACTATTGTATTTTCTATTTTTTAGTTATAATTTTACTTTATATGATATATAACAATTATTTCAAAACAAATTAACCAAACACCAAAAGAATTTCAATGTCTGAACAGTACAGAGAAAACCAGTAAGGTAAGTTTTTTTAAGTGACATGCCTAAGCACACAAAAGATAGTAGTGATTCCGTTTCAAGTAGTGTCAGAGAAAATGCAAAATACACATTTTTCTTTTCTTTTTCAAAAATTTATTTATTTTATTTATTTTTGTCTGTGTTTGGTCTTTGTTGCTGTGCATGGGCTTTCTCTAGTTGCGGCCAGTGGGGGCTGCTCTTCACGTGGAGCACGGACTCTAGGCGTGCATGCTTCAGTAGTTGTGGCTCGCAGGCTCTAGAGCACAGGCTCAGTAGTTGTGGCACACGGGCTTAGTTGCTCCGTGGCGTGTGGGATCTTCCTGGACCAGGGATCGAACCCGTGTCCCCAGCGTTGGCAGGTGGATTCTTAACCACCACGCCACCAGGGAAGCCCACATTTTTCTTTTTATATAGTAGATACATAGGCAGTTGTAAGAAATAATTCGGAGAGATTTATGTACTCTTTACCCAGTTTCCCCCCATGGTAATATCTTGAAAAACTATAGGACAAATTCAGAAGCAGGATATTGGCATTGATATAGTTAAGCTATAGAAGAGATTCAGCACAAGGATCCCTCCAGCTGCCCTTCTGTAGCCACACATATGTTTTCCTCTCAACCCTCTCCCTGACCTCTGCCAACCACTCATCTCTTCTCCATTTTGATAATTTCTTTTTCATTTCAAGAATGTTATGTAAGAGTGATCATACAATGTGTGATTTTGGGGGATTCATTTTTTTCACTCAGCATAATTCCCTGGGGATTTATCCAAGTTATTGTGTGTATCAATAATTTGTCTGTTTTCATTGCTGAGTAACATTCCACAAAATATACTAACCACCCTTTACTGGGAATGCTGTTTTACCTAGGGACCCCTTGTTTTTGACTAAAATACACAATGAAAGAATTGTACACAATGAAAGAATCATTACACAGAATGAGAGAGCTGTCTCTTGTTGCAATCTATTTTTTTAAATTCTGGGGGTTTAAGGGACTAGTATCTAGAATATAAAGGAACACTTGCAACAGTATGTCCATCAATGGAATATTATTCAGCCGTCAAAAGAGTACTGATACCTGCTACAAAATAGGCCACAGGTTATATAATTTCATTTATATGAAATGTTCAGAACAGGCAAATCCATAGAGATGGAAAGTAGATTAGCAGGTGTGGGGACTGTGGTGGGGAGTGGAGAATGAGGAGTGGCTTCAAATGGGAATAGGGTTTCTTTTGGGGGTTCTGAAAATATTCTGGAATTAGATGGCATTGATGATTGCACAACTTTGTGAATGCACTAAAAACATCTGAACTGTGCACTTTAAAGAGGTGAATTTTATGATATTTGAATTATACTCCAATTAAAAATTTAAAAGTAGTGGGACTTCCCATCTTTGGAAATTTTCAAGCTATTCGTATTTTGATTAGGTGAGAGACAAATGGTGACCTCTAAATTTTCTTAGATTCAGATTATATTAGAGAATACGTTATGGCAATTAATAACAAGCCCTGAAATCAAGAATCAGGAGATTTGGGTTCTGTTGTCATTGATGTTTCATTAGCTCGAGCAGATCTCAGTCTCTCTGGGTCTCCGTTCCCTTTTGTGTAAAATAGGGATAATAATATAAGCTTCACGAACAACACATACATTGTGAAGATTGATTTGGATTATTTTAAAAGCTGCAGAGCACAATATAGATGTTGTATTAAGATATTTCCAGAATTACATAATTTAATCTTTTTATGAATGAGTTTTGGTTCCAACTTATAATTTCATTCTATTTTTAAATATGCTTTCTCCTAAGGTTGGTTGTAAAGGAAAAGAGCAGTGGGTGATGGATTATTCAGCGAAGATTTTCAATTAGTAAATTATCTCTATTCTTTCTTTTTATCTCTTCTTCCATCAATTGCCTAATTCTAGACATTTGGCTGATTATAACTTTCCTCCGAAATGATAAGGAAGCTCAGAATGCTCTATTAACCTTTAAAAACACTGGTAGATTTCATATAAAAGAGGATTAATTTTATAGACCAAAGATGTTTCTGGGCTGTATATAAATTTTGTCCTGGCATCCTACTATCACATGTACAAAAAGTAATAGTTTGGGTGCTATTATAACTTCTGAGGGTAAAGTAAAAACTAACTTTAAAATTCAGTGGTATTGGAATATCAAAAGAAATAGCCTATACTTACATTTCCCTTTCTATCAAGCAACCCTCAAATTTTTCTCTATAGATATTCTCTAACTGAAAACACAAATCATCCTTAAGTTCTAAACTTTAGAATGGTCTGCACATCAGTGGCAGCTGTAGAACTGAGGTATTTGCTCACGAAGTCAGAAAGAGCTCAGTCCTGGACCATTTATCAGTAATTTACTTGGCAGGCACTGTATTTTCTTCCTTCTAACTCTCCCCCGAAAGAAGATTTTTTTTTTTCATACTGTTACATATTACTTTTACATTTTAGTAAAATTCATTCCTCTTCATGAAATAGGATTTGAGGTGTTCCTTTAACAGAAAAGCTCATTTTTGTAGATTATAGTAAATATGGGCTGTAATTCACTCGTGAAGATGATGTTACTGAAAATTCCTGCCACCTCTTCCCCTATTACATGCTCTCTGCCCACCCTTTGCCCCAACCAAAAAAATTTTAAGTTCTTTGATTTTTTTACACTATTATTGTATGGCTCTATTCAGAGTCCAGTGGAAGAGAATTTTTATTTCGTTTTTAAATTAAAGTGAATGATCTTAAAGAATAAGACACAAGAATAAATCTTTATTACTCTCAGGCTTTTGCCAACATATTGCTTATATTTTGAGATTAGGATTATTATTATTATTATTTATTTATTTATTTTTGGCTGTGTTGGGTCTTAGTTGCTGCACGTGGGCTTTCTCTAGTTGCGTCGAGTGGGGGCCACCCCTTGCTGTGGCACACGGGCTTCTCACTGCAGTGGCCTCTCTGTGGAGCACGGGCTCTAGGCACGTGGGCTTCAGTAGCTGTGGCGCACGGGCTCAGTAGTTGTGGCTTGTGGGCTCCAGAGCGCAGGCTCAGTAGTTGTGGCGCACAGGCTTAACTGCTCCGCGGCATGAGGGATCTTCCTGGACCAGGGCTCGAACCCGTGTCCCCTGCATTGGCAGGTGGATTCTTAACCACTGCACCACCAGGGAAGCCAGAGATTAGGATTATTTTAAAAGTAATTATTACTGAACAGAAAGCAGTTCACATTCAGTCCTTTCCTTCCTCCACCACTTACCTGCACAAATACAACTGAAAATGACTACTTAAAAGATAGCTCTGAGATATCACAAGAGTTTGAATCACCACAGAAAGAATCAAGTAAATGTGTTTTGTTGACGGTGCTAAAGCAGAGAAGTGGAATAATGCATTTTAATAAAACTCTTTAAAATAATAATATAAGCAATCTTAAAGTTCTTATTACTCGTAATATCCGTAAAATTTTGCTATCTGTAAAAGAAACAGATATACAGTAAATGCATTCACACTCTTTTGTTTGACTCATGTGCTCTGTACCCTGTGAGTTCCTTCTTCCTTAGTAACCTTATAATCCACTGGGATTGAGACACAGAGGGTGCAAAGAATTCTGTAAAGCAAAGCATGTCTTCACTTTTGAATAGAACATCACCTTTTGATATATATGTATATGAGACTATTAAGTGAAAAGTATGCTGGTTTCACACACACACAATTTATCATTATTTGTAAGACTTTAACAGAATATATATTTGTATTTTTACAGAATAATTCACTTTTCAAAGAGTAACAATACTTGCAAGTCCAGAGGAGAGAGTTACTGATGTTATCAATCAGAGTAACGGATGTGGATGCGATGAACACATCCGTGTATGGTAGGAAATATTTGGATTCTAGGCCTGATCATGATCACATCTATTTTATAAATCAGACTTAGTGTGTATCATTTCCAAATTTTTAAACTAGATAAAGATCATGCATTTGTGTTGCAGACCAACTGGGGGAATTTATGGAGAAATGATAAAGAACTATGATTTGTAGTTGGCAAGCTACTAAGGTCTTGGGATTTACATGTTTATTTTAACAGCCTTCATAAAGAATACAGTTGAATTACACATTTTATTAGTGAGTCAAATACTAGATGTCTCAAAAATTCCCATGTAAAGTGCCAAAGGTTAGAGGTGTACCTGAGATTATAATCTCTCAGGCTCCAGGCCTGAAGACTTTATCTGCAAAAAGCTTTGTCCCTTTAATCCAACGTGACAACAAAATGTTATTGTTTTCTGCATGTGCTACCAAGTGAATAAGGTTGGGAATCCCTGTACCTAAAGCACTCTGATTTCCTTAACGATTTGTTTAGATAAGGTAGAGACAGCCTTAAACACCCAAAATGTGATGTCAGGAAGGCCAACTCTCAGACGACGGGGAACCAGAGGACACGTAAGCTGAAGTGAAGCTTCCTGGTGGTTTACTGCTATAGACAATCTGACTCTGTGAATAACAGCTTTGTGGATGCAACCTGTTCTTGCATCTTGCTTTTACTCTTTAGGGTTTTTATACTAGTTCACAACTGTATATCCAAAGCTGTTACTTAAATTCTTTGGGAATTAAAAAGAGGGGCAGCATTCCACAGAGGGTGAGGGAGACAATACATCCCCAAATGCAAGTTTTCTACATTTTCTCCCCTGACTAGATGTGGAATAGTTAGTGTTAATAAGGTCTATCTTACCAAAATGTGTAATTTTCTTTAACTTAAATTCAACCCCTCAAGTAGTGTTAATTGGAATAGTTAGAGGCTATCTCATAGATGATGATGTGAGCTATGACTTTTGGGCAGTAATTTATATTCAGACATCTCCTAATTCTGGATTTCTCAGCTGACTTGCTAACCAAACGCATGTATTTAAATGGCTTTTCCCCTGTGCCTGCCAGAAAACTGTTGTAGATGATGCACATTTCACCTGAGAAGCAATACAAAGTTTTCAGAACATTGACTATTACCTATTTCTCTTATAAATGAGTAACTTATCTAGCAATGTTTTAAAAAGCAACTTTCTGTGAAAAGCGCTGCTTGCATGATTTTGCCTATGGGTTCAATCTGGGCAACCACATCTTCAATTGCAGATTTTGAGGCATCTGCCCACTTGAGCAATTATGTGTAAAAATATACGGAGATTGTCTTTAACAGTAACAATGAACAAGAAAACAAATAAATGAACAAGACCACTTTGTGTGGGGATAAGTGCTACAAATGTAATGAGACAGGGCTGTGTGAGAGTGAATGAAAAACGTGTGCGTGCAAATGGAGTCCCAAGACTTTTTGATAAGACTGTTGGGGAAAAGCCTCTGTAAACAGGTCATAATTGAGGTGAGAACTGATGGAGCAGAAAGACCCAGCTATGCGAAAATCTGTAGATTCTAAGGTCCTGATTTGACATGATAAAAAACAGAAAGATGGCTTGAGGGTGAGGGATGCACTCTCCATCAGAAGCCACTAGCCACGTGAGGCTATTAAAATTTAAATTAAAATAAAATAAAATACCCAAACTCAGTTCCTCAGTGGCACTAGCCATGTTTCAAGGGCTCAACAGCCACCCGTGGCTAGAGGCTACCATATTTGAAGCGCAGAGTACGTTTCCATTGTAGAACTTTCTAATAGACAGTGTTGCATAGTGAAGTAGAATTGGAATAGGACGAGAAGTCACAGAGAGTGCTTGGAAAGATGCTGGCAGGCTGTTGGGGGACTTTAGGTCATGCAGGTGTGACGGGAAGCCTTTGGACGGTTTTAAGGAGGGAACGACATCATAGGATTCACATTTGAAAACCATCACTCTGGCTGTCGTGTAGAAAATGAGTGGTAGGAGGGCGACACCCAAGAAAGTTATTGCAATTGTCCAGGCCAGGGATGATGATGGGTCCTGGGTTGGTTCTTTTAAGAGGAATGGTGAAAAGTGGATAGATTCAGGTTGTATTTTAGAGAAAGAATCGAGTGGACTTGCTAATAGAGTGGAACTAGAGCAAGGCAAACAGAGGAAGGAATGGAGGACAATACCCTCCTTGGGGGGCTGAGCAACTAGATAGTTGGCTATGTTTTTTTCCTGGGGTGGGAGATGACCAAGGAGAAATAGGTTGAGTGTGGGGATTGTGGAAGGGCAGGGAGGGAGCTGGAAGTTAAGAATTGTATATTGGATAAATTATATTTTAGATACCCATTGGATTACATGCACGGAGGCCAGGTGTGTAGTGGAGAATGAGTGAACCCATACTGTGGGGTGTAAACTTTGGAATTTAACAGAATTCCCCTAGTGATAACTATATTTGGCCAAATGCAAGTGATATGCAGTGGGGTTACTTTCTAGATCCTCTTCACAAAGTACTAATAAAACACATTCCCTGGCTTTGGCTAAGTGGAGGGCTTTAGCAAGTCAAATTTGAATTTTTCTCTCCATTTTCCATATTCTCTTTTTCTGTGTGTACCACATTTTCCTGATCTTTTGGCTGTGTTGTCACTTTCTTGAATTAGAACTCATCAGTCACTGTCTGCAGAAAATGGGAAGTTTCTATTTCTATGTGGTTGCTCAATGCCCGCTTTACGAGTTGGGTCTGATTTCATTTAATATGCTGCGCACAACGCTAGACACTTCTTTCAGGTAGTAGAGCACTGCAGCTTTCTGCATCTACCTAAGGAGTATTTTGTTGTTTTCATTTCTCTGCCTCCAGATTCTGGATGGTAATGCCGGTGAGGGGTGGAATCTACCTTCTCTCCTTTTGGTGGGACAAATAACTTTCTGGTTGTGATGTTTGTTGAAAATTGGGAGATATCAGGATATTGCCTCTCTAATACTATTGAACACCTCAAGAATGTCATTGTTTAACATACAGATCCAGTGTTTCTGTTTTGCGGCCATTAACAAATGCCATGCTTATGTTTTTTCCGTCACAATGTTGCTTTAATATCTACATTCCACCTCCTACATGTTCAGTTTTTATGGTGATTTATTGTTTTTTCTAAAGAACTGAGATAATTGTGGGGGGAAAATACAGTGAAAATGGAAATATTATAAAATTCTCACTAATTCCTTTCTTTCTAACCTTGATATATGCCCAGATTTTAAGTTTCTCATTTTAATATGCTATTTTTGATGCCAGTGGATATTAGCATGATATTCCAATCAAGGCTTTTCACTCTGAAATGCTTCAGGTAGGTGCTGGCATATGAATCATACGTCTATAAAGGAAACTCAAAAAAGTATGTGTGCAGGCTAGGGGGCTCATTTGTCTTTGGCAACGACATTGCTCCTCCTGTTTCTTTAATTATTAAACAGATGGTGCCCACTGCCATTGACTAGCTGCCCAACTTGTTTTCCATGTGGAAACATGGTTCTGGACATCTGATGGAGAGAAGCTGTATCATCATAGCTCCTCATATCCATTTATGCCCTAATGTTAATACCTGTCCCAAACTAGAGCAGGCTGTTTCCCATGAAGCTAAGCTTAAGACTTAAGCCATCTTCTCCCCTATCCCATGATTTAATTTTATCTCAAGTATCTCCTTTGCCTTTTCTTTTTATATTGCTTCATCTCTACACATAAAATACAGTGGCATATTGAGCCAATTATCTGAATACTCCAGGCTCTAAACACATTTTAACCTGGAATGTTCAGATAATTAAGACACAGTTGGATTATTATTATTATTGAGGGCAAATGGCATCTAAGGTAGCCATATTAAAAATGAACAAGAATGGACTATTCTTGTGATAAGTGTAAAAAGAAACTAGCTCCCCACATTGATGGACTTTTAAAATGTCCATTGAACAGATATTGAATTATTTCTCATAATCTGCCAAAAAAAGTTAGCTTTAAATTTTTTTCCTTCAGTTTCCCAAATACTACATTTCTACAGTATGTGAAATGTGTAGCCTGTAAACTTCAATAACTAGGGTCCTGATTTTTTTCTCATAAGCTTCATTCATGGTATACATGGTATTTCACAGCCAGACGGTCTTCTAAGATCTTTTCTAGTGTTAACCTACCTGTTCTCACCGCCCCTCTCTTGAGATTTCTTTTTTTTTCGCGGTACGCTGGCCTCTCACTGCTGTGGCCTCTCCCGTTGCGGAGCACAGGCTCCGGACGCGCAGGCTCAGCGGCCATGGCTCACGGGCCCAGCCGCTCCGCGGCATGTGGGATCTTCCCGGACCGGGGCCGAACCCGTGTCCCCTGCATCGGCAGATGGACTCTCAACCACTGCGCCACCAGGGAAGCCCGAGATTTCTTTATATTACTTTCTGATTGACTGTTTGGGCTTCCTAACTTTGTACACGTTTTTGAGGCTAGGGTCACTTAATCTCAATGTAGTTTACCATCCACCATCAACAACAACTGTTGACTATTGTTCTTATGCATTTTTTTTTAAGTAACAATTTTTTAAAAATGCTCTCCTTTTTTTAATAATGCTATTACGGTCTAGGTAACTTGTTGAGATTTTCCATTATTTGGCCCAACAGAAAAGCTTGGCTTTTCTGTTGAAAACAGACCTTCCAGCAGGAGCAGTCAAGCCCTTACAATGCCACCTGAAATTGGTTTGCTGTTGTACCTGATATAAGCATCTTTGAATCACTCAGACAGTGGATGTGGCTGTCATTTTTCACGACAGTGGGAAGTCTGTTGACTCCCATCGCCTGCTAAGTATCCAGGCACAGTCCTTTTTTTCCCCCAACGTCCTGGTCAGCTTGGCGTGAGGGCCAGCCGCAGACCCCCGCGCCCCCCGGATGCAAAGAGCTGGGCGGTGGACGGGTCTGAGCAACCCCTTCGCCAAGGTGCTAGCTGCGCGGCCCGGCTCCGGGGAAAGGAGCGCCGGAGCTGAGAGCAGCGCCTCCTCCGGGGGAGGGGCGGGAGCTGAGCTGGGAAAGCTTTCCTAGGGAGTTGCCTTAAAGAAAGCAAGCGGGATTGCAGATCAGTCCGGCTGTCTGCTTTTTATACAATTGTAACTAGTCGTCTCCACTCGCTTCCCTTCTGCAAAATTGCAAATCACCACCAACCTCGCACCAAAAAGAAGGAAAAAAAAAAAAAAAAAAAAGAGCGAGAGCGAGAGCAAATCTCCTTCTCCCTTCTCACCCTCCCGTTCCTCTCACCCTCCCTTCCTCTCCAGCTCGCTCGCCCTCCCTCCTTTCCCTTGCGGCAGCCGCTCGTCTCCCGGACTGGGTCTCTCTCCGACGGGACTTAGCAACTTCTTGGTTATTTCTCAGCCCCTTTTCCATTTTCTCCACCCTTTGCCATGAACTGGACCTACAGACGCTGGGGAGGCTGTGCTTTCTACCCCAGGGAATGGCGGTTCGCTTCCTGGGGCCGGGCCGCGGAGGATCGGCCGAGGAGAAAGCAAGAGTGATAGAGAAAGAGCTGCAGGAAGGAAGAGAAGGGGGACCTCCATCTGCCGCGGGCCCCGCGCGCAGCAGCGGCCGGGATGGCCCCGAGCTCGCCCTGCGCCCCCGGCTCCAGCAGCTGCTGCGGACCCCGCGCGCAGGACGCCTCGGGCAATCTTTAAAACCCTGAAGCCCGAAGAGACCCCGGAGGACAGAAGTCGGGGGGTGGGGGTGGAGCGGAGAATTTTGCAAGCTTTTCCAAGAGAGAAAAAGAGGAAGTCTGATCGTTTCTGCCTGCGCTAGCTTTTCACTTGAAGGCTCCTCTCTGGAGCATCTAGCCTTCTCCAGGAGTTACTCGAAAGCTGAAACTTTCAGCGCTCGCGGGCCTGGGAGAAGGAGGGATTCCAAGGGTGGGACTGGGAGGCGAGCGAGCGAGCGTGCGTGCGTGTCTGTGTCTCTCTGTGTGTGTGGCGGGGTGGGGGCGTCGGGGGGACCTCGGGGACTCCGCGAAGAGGGCGCACCATGGCCGTGCCGGGCGAGGCCGCCCGAGTCGGGGCCAAGCCCGGCCACGCAGAGGCGAGGCCGGCCCCCTCATCGCCCCGGGACCCGGGCTGCCGCGGCTGCTGGGGCGCCCTGGTGCTGCGGCTACTCCGGCGCTCGCAGAAACTTTCCTCGGCGCTGTGCGCGGGCTCCCTGTCCTTCCTGCTGGCGTTGCTGGTGAGGCTGGTCCGCGGGGAGATTGGCTGTGACCTGGAGCGGAGTGAGGAGGCGGCGGCGGCGGCGGCGGAGGAGGAGGAGGAGGAAGCGGCCCCCGGAGCAGAAGGGGGCGTCTTCCCAGGGCCTCGGGGAGGTGCTCCCGGGGGCGGCGCGCCGCTCGGCCCCTGGCTGCAGCCCTCGGCGCTGCTCTTCAGTCTCCTGTGTGCCTTCTTCTGGATGGGCTTGTACCTCCAGCGCGCCGGGGTGCGCCTGCCTCTGGCCGTCGCGCTGCTGGCCGCCTGCTGCGTGGGGGAAGCGCTCGTCCAGATTGGGCTGGGCGTCGGGGAGGATCACTTACTCTCGCTCCCCGCCGCGGGGGTGGTGCTCAGCTGCTTGGCCGCCACGACATGGCTGGTACTGAGGCTGAGGCTGGGCGTCCTCATGATCGCCTTGACTAGCGCGGTCAGGACCGTGGCCCTCATTTCCCTAGAGAGGTTCAAGGTCGCCTGGAGACCTTACCTGGCGTACTTGGCCGGAGTGCTGGGGATCCTCCTGGCCAGGTACGTGGAGCAAATCTTGCCACAGTCCACGGGGGCGGCTCCGAGGGAGCATTTGGGGTCCCAGCTGATCGCTGGGACCAAGGAAGAGATCCCGGTGTTTAAGAGGAGGAGGCGGTCCAGCTCCGTGGTGTCCGCCGAGATGTCGGGCTGCAGCAGCAAGTCCCATCGGAGGACCTCCCTGCCCTGCATCCCGAGGGAACAGGTAAGCGCTGGCAGCCCCTCTCACTCACCTCTCGGGAAAACTTGAAACCCCTGGGATCCGCCACAAAGTGGAGGGAATTCGAGCGCTGGGAACAGAAGGAAAGATAGCCCAGAAAACTGCTCTAACTTCAGACTTAGTTGGAAACTAGCGGGTTTTTCTCCCCCTCTCACACAGTATTTTATAACCTGAACAACAGGAACCCGAATAAGTAGTAAAACTAGATGAGCTTTGCGGGGTCTTCCACAGCTGGGCCAACTTTTTAGATCTGCTACACCTGCGTATGGCTTGCCCTCATGCTTTCCTCCTTTAGCAGAAATGTTCGAATTAAGTTTAATTATTGTTTTAAGCGATGGGTGATTTTTAAAACGAGGATTTTACTAGATTTCTTTCTGTTTCTTTTTATAAAATTTCTTTCTTCTAAAGGGACAGGTAAACGTTTATGGACGTCAGTAAAAATACTTTACAGTTAAAGCAAGGAATGCTTGAAGGTGAGGTGCTGATACGCATTCTCGTCTTGCAGTACGTTTTACTTGAAGAGACTGCGTTTGGTGGTGCCCAGTTTGTTTTTAAGTGTGATTTGGGGACATACATTATTACATGCTCATGTGTTTTGTATTATCATCATAAACTTCAATTTGGGGAACAATATGTCTGAACTTAAGAATTTGCCAGAATCATGGACTGCGCTGTTAGTATCAACTTCAGAAAACATATCTCTTGAGTTATCTACGTGCTTAAGTGAATATTTAGAAATTCAAATGGATTTATACAGGAAACATTAATTCAGGGGAGTAATTCTAAATTGCTGGTAATATCAATCTTTCAGGAAGGAGGAGGAAGAATCTAGAATTATGAGTGAAGTTATACCAAATAAAAGTTTAGTGAATTATGGGGACCAATTTCCTTATTATCATTAAGTGTTTTGAGACCATGGAGTATAGTTGCTATAAAGGGCATAAAAGAACAAATCCCAATTTTAAAAGCAGATTGTATCTGAGAAGAAGTACCTCAGTGTTTGCCTCTCTACTCCAAGCTGATTTGACACTTGGGGGTAGGGATGCCAGAGAGCTGGTTGTGTAGAGCAAGTGGAAATTTACACTTTTCCCATTTAAATTTATGCCTACCTGTGGTACTCTTAGGACTTTAGGGAGTGAGAGAGTATCCCAAGACATACTAAGCTTTTTCTTTTTAGGTTATTCTGTGGATAATCATTTTGGTGTTTCTAAGAAATAGCAGTCACCATATGGTGTGGTGGCCAGTTTGTTTCTGAAATGGAGTTGAATCCACAGAATGTGGTTGTTTGACATTATTTAGCAGAATGGATGACAGCATCATAGTCTCTGTGTTTATTTTAAAACAAATGTACTTATTTAGCTTTTCGTGTAGATAAGACAAATATTTCTTGGGTTTAGCTTACTCTAAGAGTGAAGTTAAAAATAGGCCACTGACTGATACTAAGTTTTGGTAGAAATCTGGAAATCACCAGAATAAAGTAAGCTGTCTACTTAAGGGTAAACCAATTAGGGGAAAAAAACATTTTAATTTCTTTTTAAAGTCACCTAGGGAATGTCTTTTAAATGAAAACACTGCTAGTTTAAATATTTTTTGAACACGCTTTGCTTTAACTTATAAGGAAATGTGATCTGATCATTGCAAAATTTAACCTAAATTTCTAAGTCAAATCTGTGATTTAAGCATAAATAACTTGACTCCAAATTAATATCGTTTAGCCTCTGAAATTAAATTTCTGAAATTTCATAATAACATTGAGAAGTTAAGGAGTTAAGGGTGGATTTAAGATAAGAGGTTGTTTAGGGGAATTAACCAGCAGCGTTAATTAACCTGTAGATTTTTATTGGTTTTCTCTGGTTTGAATTGATAAATGGAGGATTTGAATAATCTGCAGACTTATAAGGAAATAACTGAGCTTTGCATTTTTACGTGTTTTGCTGATGACTTCTGTTGAAAATGTATATTTGTGATCTATTTTGGTCAGTTTTCTTGGCTGCTATTTTTTTAAAGCCTGTGTTTATGAAGACTCTTCTAAAGTGAGAGACTATCTCTTATGGTTGATGGAAAAACAAGGTTACATTTAGCAGAAATTTATTTACTGGAAGTTTTAATGAGGGCATGGGTGAGTGTGTACGTGTTAAGGCTAGTTTTTATATATGACCCATTTAAGTTGTTGCTGAGCATAATTGTTGGGGGTGGGTGGGAACTAATATGCACTAGGATCTTATAAGACGGCAATATCTCATACGTTAGCCTGTGTGAAAAGTTCAGGAGCTATATAGTAATTGGCTTATCTGTTTTATCACAAGGAAACAAATTTCTCATTAAGGGTGCAAAGTGTACCACGGTCGTCCGCATGCTTTATGAAGTCAAGAATCAAAATAATTATAAAACACATGTGTAACACTGGCCTGAATGCTACCTGATTAGGAGTTCTTTTCTGAAGGAACGTCTACTCTTAAGACAATCCGCAGGCAACAAGTGAATTTTAAGTAGAGGTGTGAGGACATAAAACACAGGCTGGCAGAGGCCTCTTGAGAATTTGTTTGGACCTTGCTCATTATGAGGTTTAAAGGTGAGAGAATTCCAGCCTTTTCTTTTCCAGATGAATGATAGTGGCCACTTGCTTGGGAGCTCTCTCTCTGCAATGACTCAATTCTAAAAGGTCAAGGAGAATAGATGATAAAATTTTCATAAGGCAAAACCAAATGACAGATGGATTTCTGCCCCTCCCCTCCTCCCTCCCTCACTCCCTTTCTCCCTTCCCCAACCATACTGAAGACAGTAGATCAGCTATTGCATATAGAATTGAGTTTTGCAGCATTGATCATAAAGATGGCTTCAACCAAAGAAAGGAGACGTAGATCTAGTCTTCAGTCCCAGAATTAATGGGACATGGGGTGTATCTGTGAGATGCAAGTGAAGGTATCTACTTCAGGAAAGAACAAAGTTGGTAACATTTGCATGGCTTTTAGTTCAATGCTATCAGCCCAGTATCCTCAAGATTTTGTAGAACAGTAAGTCAAACTGTACTATTTTGGTTAAGAAGGCAGATGGTTCCATTAAGGTGTATGTATCTTTCCTGAGCAGATGTTCAAATCCCTGAGCAGGTATCACTGTGCCCTCTGAACTCTAAGGTCCTTAGAATTTCTTGAATTATTAGATATTATGCATGATTAATAAATATGTTAGTTTTAAACATAAAATTTTAATTTAGCAATTTTTAACACTTGGAAATTGTATTTGAAGGGATGTCTCTCTATTCTCCTTATACATCAAAGAATGCAATTGGCCAGACATTCCCCTCTAATTACTGGGACCACCATGCACATTGATTTAAGAAAGATTCCAAACCAATGCCATTTTATTTTAGTTACATATTAAGAAGAATTTAATATCTTTGCCTATGGTTTCACATAAAATAAACACAAGCCGTACGCCTCTCACTGTTAATGCAGTTTTACCACTTCGTGACAAAATTCTTTGTGATGGGTACAGTATCAGTCAGAAATGTACAGCTATATACTTCACATTGTGTAATTAAAAATCAAAAGAGTTTCCCAGACATAAGTCCTTACAGCTCTCAATTAAACATCTTTAGCAGATTTTTGTAGGAATGTAGTAGTTTTTGCGAGAGTCTAGTGGTTGGTTATCAAAAGTAGAATCAAGTTTTTCATCAGTGATGTAAGAAAGGTATTTTCAAGCAAAAAAGCCAAAAACAAAACAAAAGTAGTAGAATATAGTAGTAGGTGTAGTTTTCAATGGTAGGCATATGGTAGGCCTTCTTACATCATTGGTAAAAAGTATAACTTACTTGCATTTACAGTATAGATTGCTTCTGAAAATACAGAATGTATTGTCCTTTAAACTCCTAAATACATTTCAGGATAATATAACATTTCTCAAATTGAATAAGTTTCCAAAACGGCCATGGGTTTTTAATTCAATTGTACCTTCTATCACATTTCAGGAGTATAACTCTGCTCATGGCTATACAAAGAACAATATTGATTATTTATGACCTGCTGACAGAATTAAAATTAATTAATGCCCATTTGTGAAAACCCTAAAAAGGAAAAACAAGATTTTCTCATCCCTTGGGAAGGGTGAGGGAAAAGAATTTTTTGGTGTGTAGGGACAAAATTGTGATTTTACTTTGTGAATATAGACATTTAAGGCATACTGAAAAACTGTTTTGACAGAAAGAGTTAGTGAATCTATATAAATTTACAGAGGTTGGAAGGAGGCAAACAGTAATTTTACTCTTTCTGTATTGAGCCTAAAGTGTAAAAAAGTTAAAACTGTAGAACTGAAAGAAATGCTGTGTATGCTGGGCTGTCATGTTAATTAAATAAACAACCAGAACAGTGACTCTGTGTATGAAATACATTTTGAAAAGCCTGGAGGGGAGGGGTGCAGGCAGGCAAGGGTGAGTGACACTGGCATGAAAAAACATTCATTATATCTGTAGTGACATTTGTGTGAATTTGTTGTAGTCTGTTAGGAAATACAGCTCTGAGAAGAATCTCTTCAGGACTCTAGGTGAATAAAGGCCTCACCAGATTTAATTTCACTTCCCTTTTCAATAAGTTCTCATTTATTATGTTGAAGTAGGATGTTTATGAGCCTCAAAATTAGAAATATGCCTATATATTACATTTTAAGATTTTCAATTAATATGGTTTGTGCCAGTAACAGCCCAGTAGAGTCTGTGTAGACTTCCTTGAAAACTTGGCGTATTTAATCTAGCAAAAGAATGAGTTTATTTGGGGTTTAGGGGTGGGAGTTGGATTTTTCAGAAAACCTTTTTTGCATGGGGTAAGTTTCTTGAGCTTTGCGAAATTAGACATAATCCTGCGTGTTTCTGGTGAATTGTTTTCATTGGCCATGTGTCTCCTATTCCATGGAATCTCCGCCTCCCTTTTCTCTTCTGAGTGTGATATTTATAATTGTGTCTTGAAAAAAAAAGCCTCAAATATATTACATTGAAAACTCAATTTGCATTTATTTTCTACATTCATGTTTTCAGCGAAGCTCTATCAAATAATTCAGAATGAGCCAGAAGAGTCAGACACCTCCATATTCTTGCACCTAAATCTGTGCTCTGTTAATATTCAAATGACCGTTAGTTCCTTTACATAGAAATTTAAATCCTTGTAGGAATTACCTATCAGTATATACTTTTACTATTGGTAGTATTTTTCAAAGGACTCCTTTTTGTTTGTTTTTGTTTTCCGTAAGGCTTTCCTGGGGAATGGTCTTAACTTTGCTCTTGAGAATGTGCGTTTGCACTGTTGTCAACGTAAGATACACAGGTTTGATCTCTGGGGGGAAAAATCTTAAAGATATGCAGAAGTTGTAGTTCAGAGAAAGATCTGTCAGATAGCAGTTGTTGAAAATATTACGTGTTCACCCCAAATGTACACTATTTTAAAAGATGCTATCCTTAGCTAATGTTATTCATAAAAGTTTTTGGTCAGTGAACCTATAAAAAGTCATATCAACATATTTTTGTCTATGTGTTAAGCCTTGTGCTAGAAAGCATACAAATTGCGCACAGGTATGATGTAGCACCTTAGCTCTGCAGAGCTTAGAACCTAGTTAGGGTAATGAGACATCAACATAGGAAAAGGGGAAATCACAGTAAAATATCTAAATGACCTCTTAGATAATCGTTGAAGGAATGCATACAGTAGCTTAGAGCAGGTTTTAAATCTAGATCCAGAACTGTTCATCGCTTCTGTGAAATTTTATGTAAAACTTCATCTGTTCATTTTTCTGGGGAAAATGTTGATATTTTCACAGATTTTCAGAAGGTCCTCAATACATAATGGTTAAATATAAATGTTTTATTTACATTTTGAGCAGGTTTAGGTTTTGAAGACAAGGGAGAATTGTTTCTTTGAAGTGGAAATTAATTTAGTATACACTAATAGGGCTTCTGAAATACAGGTAAAAATATGATAGGATTTAGGACATGTTATACCTCAAGGTACCGCAACGAGGGTTCTCCTATCCTGAGGTAGTCTATGGCTGTAAGGAACTTGTTGTAATGCGATCTTAAAATGCTTAATTCTGTGCAGGCTGTAGTTAGGAGACTAGAATTAGTCTGATTTTAGAGAAAAGGAAACTGAGGGTGAGTCCGTTAAAAGTTTGTGGCAGCCTGCGGCAAAATGTTGGCTTTTATCCAATTATCTCTTGGACTTGAATCTGCCACTGGGGGAACAGAGTAGGAAAGGAGTAAGGCAGATCATTTTAAGCCTACATTTCATTTGTAATTTTCAACTCTAAGTTCTCATTCAGAATTAGAAGATTGAGTAAAACCCATTTAGAGGACACATATCACAAAACTCTTTCGAGCCCTTACAGTGAATTTTCTGGTCACCTACCAGGCAGCCTTTAGAATGTGTTAATCAGGACTTTGTCCCAGAAATGAATGCCAATTGCATTGCAGAGTCCTACTTTGTAGACTCTTTATCTCATCAAAGAAGAGTGTGTGATGGTGGTGTAAATTTGATTTTGGTTTTCATTTTAGTTTTTCAATAAATTGATTTAAAAATGTTCAGGATTTCAGACTTCAGTTTGAAAAGTCATCTGCACATGGGTAAAGCATTTCTTTGTTAGCAAAAACAGCTGGTGGTTTTTGTTCACCTAAATTATTTTGCATGGTTTCTGTAGGAGTCTGTTAAAATGTAAGTAAATAGGATGTACTATTAGAGGAAGTCACGAAGAACATTACCATTTAGAAGACGGAAAGCTATTTGGAAAAGTCACAAACGAAACAGCTTCTGTCTGTTTGATTTGATTAGAGCTGTCATTTATTATTGAGGAATCTGAATGATTATTACAGATTTTAAGTGTTGCCAGTCCTGCTAAGATAGTGATGAAGTTACTTACATGTACTCATGTTTTTTCATCCTAAGAATATGAATAGTTATAAGAGCACATGATGTCCGTTGGTGTGTGTGTACGTGTATGTGCAAGACTTTTTCCTCTGCCAGGAAATTGCTTTGGTTGCATCAATTTAGTGGAGAAACAGTGTCACCCAGTGGCTTTGATGAAAACAGTCCTGTAAACATTATAGATAAGCGCTGTCCAATAGAAATATAACAAAGTACTGAATTTTATATTTTCTAGTAGCCTTATAAAAAAGTAAAAAAAAAAACCAAACAGGTGAAATCCATGATAATACTGTTTAACTTAATCCATTATATCCTGTCAACAGAAAATCAACATAAAAAAGCAGGGTATTTTGCTTTCTGCTTTTTGTGCTAAAGTCTAAATATGTGGTGTGTGTTTTCCACTTACAGCACATCTCAATCTGGTGCAGCCACATTTCAAGTACTTGGTAGACACATGTGGCTAATGGCTACCTTTTGGGACATTTTTAAAGAGGTGAAGTACTTGAATACTAATGTCACCTCTTCTGTTATAATGGAAAATCCATGTAGATTTAATGATATCACTTAATATACAACTGTTCACATTTGTATGTAGTCTTGATAGCGCATTTTTGTACCACTTACCACTCTAATAGTTGGCACGTCAGCCTGTTTTCCCTCTTTTCTTCATTTCTCATTATTGCACATATTTTAAAATATGTTGATTTTAATTGAAGCGGGAGTTTAACAGAGCCCTTAAATAAGGAAGCTTTTTGTTAACTTGATTTGTAACACAGAATCAGGATTTCCAGCTAATTATGAATTTGCTTTTCGAAGTGTAATTAGTTAACAGGGATGGCTTATATATACAGTGTGAACACGTGATCAGCCTTGTTCATGGTGATTAGTCTGTAACTGGGTTATCTAATGTCTCTTTAGAAATGAAAGTGCTTATGTTTGTAATGCAGGTCGTTATCTTGGCAACTTAGGAAACTAAAGCCGCAAACTGGCTAGTAGCTTTAATGGATGAAAATTCTAACAGTGTCTGTAAAGGGCTGATGATTCTTCACTATTGCTTATGTAAACACCACTCTCATGGATATACAAAAGGAAAATGCTTCCATTTTGTGTATAGAGAGGACTGGAGATTTTGATAGTGTGGAATTTCTAAACTAGGAATTGAGATTAGGTGGCTTTTGAAGCTCTGTGTGATTTCAAACTGCCGGGTAAACTCAAAAAAATGTACAGATGGAAAAGAAGAACTTTTAAATGTCACCTTCCTTCCATCTCCTTTCCCCAAGCTCTAGGAATTCATAACTGTCGCCTTAGTTCCAATATTGCATCGAGAAGTGATGAGAAAACAATTTTTAAATATAGCGTGTTCCTTTATATACACAGATGTATAGAATTATTTTTTAAAGTATGCATTTATTTTGCATATATTGGTTTATATCTGTGTGAGGTTTATCATGACTTTTGATTTATAAATCAAAACTTATAAATGACTTTATGATGACTTTTCATTCATAAATTTCTCCCTTTTAAAGCAAGATCTATTATTTATCTTTGCATTAGAGAATAAAAATAGTGAGATACATAGGTTTTTACATATCGCTTAGGAAATAATCTAGAAAGAGCAAAGGTAATAGAATCTAGATATACAAAGAAGCACATTTGTCTGAAATGAAATAATGTGGACTCAATCTCACTCCTGGTGAAGCTGGATTAATTTAGATTTCTTGAAGTAGCTAGCTGGAGAATAAAATGCCACAGTAATCATAACTGTTACTTGAAAGAGTTTGTATTTGAAATTAACTAGTCATTTGCCCTGGCTGATTTTGAAATTGCTTTAAATTAATGTAGAGGTTGGTCTTGTAATTTTGGTTTTGGCCTGTCTTCTCTTCTGACAATGTACTGTATGTGTGTGTATGTATATTTTTTTTCCCAAGAAATGCATTTTATTTCATGGTTTTTTTTAGCATAATAGATTCTTCTCAGTCAGAGTGTGTTTAAAAATTTAAGGAATGCCTTTCTATCCCCTACACCCCACAGTACCTTGTCAGAATATTGAAATAATTTTATGCAAGAAGCTTGTGGTTTTGATTTAATAGGATTTTAATAGAAATTTTCCACCTTCTGAAGTAAGTTGAAATAACTGAATATTTATGCTATGTCTGTGGCAGGTGTTTCCTCCTCTTCAGGTATAATCCACTTAAATAAACCTAATGGAAGTTTGAAGTCAGAGCAGTATTATTTGGGGGGGGGGGATGTTTTATTTTGTGGTGACTCCTGTGAAGTCAGCCTCCTTTGGACATTGTTAAACTAGCTTGAGCACAGAGGAAGGAAATCGTTCTTAGTTTTAAACTAAGTATTTTAGAGGATGGAATTAATAGGTCCGCTTAGGAAATGGTCTTCAGGAGGCAGTGCTACTCCTTGTGATATGAAACATCCCCTTGTTTGGGAATTAGTATTTTGGGGTCCTGACTCAGCAGCAGTCTCCCAGGAAGTTGGGAGAGGCACCCTGAGTTGCCTAGGCTTCCTTGAACATTTGCTTTATAGGCTCAAGAACTGAAGAAGTCAGATTCACATCACAACGGTTCTCATTATAAAAGGAATCAACATTTTTGGCCTCCTTGTGTCAGCCATAAGTATTTGCTTTAGAAAATTTCAGCCCAGTGCCTTGCTTGCCATAGGCGCTAACTGGCGGAATAAATGGATAGAAAAGAAAGAAATGATTTTAATCTGAAATATTTATCCCCCTAATCTCCTGAGACTGAGCTAGTGATTAAACCCATTGAAGTAAACTTCTATAGAGAGAAGAAAAGAAATAGCCTATTCACTAGTCTGTGAACTTACATTTTTAATGTTTGTACTTTTATTACTTTAAAAATATTCTCTGCCATGTGTCAGATGAGGGGCTGAATTTGCCTGTGCCTTTCATGGTAGGAAATCCCACGTTCAGCATGAGTCCTAGATATTTATTTTTAGCTCACTTCCAACTGAAAATAACCAAAGCCACCACCAAGATCACTGTGGTGTGAACTTTAGAAAGGTCTCTGAAATTAGGGTACATTTTTCAGAAAAATAAAAATTCAAGTCTTTTTCATGTGCAACTAATACATTAATTGAGAAAGAATCAACTTTGACGTTATTTGTTCTGCCACTTTCCACAAAGTGTTGGCAGGTGTTCAGCTACACCTTTTTACAGTCGGTCTGTATGCTTATTAGAGGTTCTTATTCAATCGCTGCATTTTCTGAAAAGTCTAATGTAAAGTAAATACTATCTCTTTTTTTAATCTTTTAGTTGTGCTCAGTTACAAAATATAATTTGAGCCTGTTGCGTCCAGAGATGACTTTGTGAAATTAGCTTATTTCAAATGTCATCCAATTGTAGCGCTAGTCCAATTTTGCTGAATAATCTAGGAGTTTGGTAGCATATTTCAGAGTCCAGAGGAATTTAAAAATCAACAGTTCACAAGGTTTTATTGAAATGACAGGTTTTAGTTTATCTAGTCAATTTTTTTTTTTTTGGTTCATCTAGTTTTTAATAGAACTTGACTTGTTAAAATAGAAAGTTTTAAGTCAAATAAGAATATTTTGTTGCTGTAGTTATAATTCTTACTAGAGATATTGTCATCTCCTCTCACTGAAATCAGACATTTCTCTTCTGAGTATGTTAGGCAGATTATCCTGCCTTTAAATAAACTAGGAGTACAGTTTAGAAATAAAAGTTATTTCCAACTTTGTTTTCTGGGAATAAGTTTCTTTTGGTTTGTGGATGTCAAATGATATCATAGGTAGATCTTTTAGAAAGGCTGCCATTACTGAACACTTTGAGAGTTTGAGATATCTTTGAATATTATTATTTTTTAAAAAATCTGAATGTTTCTCCTTGAAAACATAAATTACAAACTGAGAATTTAGTTATAAATTAATTCATCTTTTGAAATAAGCAAGGTATATTCTTTTGGTAAAGGAGCCATTTCTAAATTTATTTGACATTTTTGTCAAATGTAAAATAAAATAAAAAAATTTAGGAGCAAAACCCTCTACTCTATTTTCATTTTGAGACAGGAAGCTAACTGTATGTCTTTACCATTTGAAGAGTGTCTGTTTTTCCTCTTAATGACTTGTTTTGGCTACATTGAAATTGTTTTTGCTAGATAAACAGGACCTAAATTATAGCACAGTTATTAAGGCAGTAGCCTCATTTTGTCCACTTCTCATTCCTTTTTACTTGAATAATAATGGGATTAGCTCTTGTTCACCCCTTCAGAGAATGACAGCGAGAGCTTTTAAATCTTTTCAGTGGAACTTCTGAAGCCATTAACTAGTCCTCAATGAAAAGTGTGAGAATTCGGTTGGGAATGTTGGATCCAGATATAACTGAACGCTGATTAAGTAAATTATCTAAAAAATAAAGTGGCATTCAGAAATGGAAACTGCCCACAATAAATAAGTGAAAGAAATGAATGCTAGTATTTTGCTTGTGCAGAAAGAAGACTAGATCAAAATCAAAAGAATTCCTCAGTTTAAAAAACATATATTTATTGTATGGTCTTTTGGGGGCATAATGTTGGTGCCCTTAAAATCTAGAACTCCTTATGATTTGGAAAGAGGAGACCCTGCGGGCGTCACTCCTGGACGCTGGGCAGGATGTCCAGCCATGCGTTGGCTTAGGATCTGTGCTTAGACCAAAAACACTTCGATCATTTTTCAGAGGTCATAATGCTATTCCTGAACTTTCCTGACATTCATTACTTTCCAAGTCGTCGATTCTTACATTTTAGTTCTTTAGCACATTTATCACTTTGACTTATAACTGTACCGTTAGGGCAGTCCTGTGTGAACTTTTACCTCTTATGTGACCAGATTGATGAAAAATGCCAGCAAGTAAATATATCTTATTTAAGATCCACTCTCTCTATTTCACATTGATTCTTTGTTACCTTCTAAGTATTTCAATATGCCTGGATTCTTATCTTCTTTTTCCCTGGGACTAATTAATCTTATGTAATTATTATAATGCCATATTAATCAAACTCTTGTTTATGAATTCTAACAGTAAATGCCTCTGATTAGTAGATTTATAGACTTCCTTCAGATGCTTTCAGAATTTGTAGGAGATGGCCTGACCTCACCTACTTACCATTACACATTATCTGGCACTTTCTAAATAGAGCTGCTATATGTCTTCAATGCTATAGTTCTCCAATTTTAGTGTGAATAAAAGTGATCTGGGAAGCCTATTAAAATGCAAATTCCTAGGTCCTAAGGTCAGATACTCTGATTTAGTTATGTGTAGAGCAGGGTCCAGAAATCGAGTTTTAGAGCATTTTGGTTGCCTCAGTGAAGAAACACAGGACTATAAACTTCTGTCTACTAAAACTAGACAGAAAGTTGGGACTTATGCAGTCTGATTAAGCAAATAGTTAAAAAGTACTTGGCTTGGTATCATGGGGAAAACTTATTTATTTATGTAAACACACACGTATACGTACGTACGTAGACACACAGATTATAGTTAACCTATGACATTCATAAAATGTTCATTTTGATTTCCCCATTGAGGATACCTCAGAGAAGTTATTCGACACTCTGCAGATCAATTTCTTCTTCTGTGAGAAAGGAGTAACAATTTCTTCACTTATCTCATATGCTGTTACAAAGCTGAAATAAAAATATATTGCCCTACAAATGTTAAGTAGAAAGAGTATATGCACTTGACAGAGACAGGCTGAGGCTTTATAATGTAAAGTTCCTTCAACTTTCTGAACTTGAATAATCCTATCTGTAACATAGGAATACTACAGCCTACTTCTTAAGGTGTGAAGATTAAATTTATAGAAATAATGGACATTGGTTCTTGTCAAACATTCCCCCCGCCTCGTGACTGAACAAGAATATTCCTACCCATTAGGGCCATGTCATTGAAGGCTGTTGGTAAATGTCAGAAAGTATAATGCAAAACAATGCAAACAATTTTGCATTTGATAAAAAAAGAGACTTGCAGGTCTACAAAAGATGCAGGTTTTCTTAAGTTAAATGATATTAGATGGTTGCTTAAATTATAGTTAAATTACAGAAGAGCCTGGAGATTCAGACAAGCTCACAATGGAAAAAGGAAGATTTGACAAAGATGGTGACAGGTGCTTCAGAAGAAAAAGATGTGAAGTGACAACGGATGAAGGGGGATATTTAGGAAAATTGATGGATTTGAACATGTTTGTCAAAATAGCTGACGGCTCCTTTGAGTCAGTTGTGCAATCATGTATCATATAACCCCATCGGCACCTTGATTTGTGCTCTTGCTGCCATTATACGCCATATTTTGTTCTGAGAAACAAAGTTATTTCTCAAAATTTTTAGCTTAAGTTTTTGTGGTGACATTCTAGTCATACCCTTCTTTTTTGCTCGTTACTTGCCAATGAGACCATTATTCTCAAATAATAGGGACTTCCTGCTTATAATCTGTGGAAAGCAGCTAGTTCAGTGCTAGTTCAGCAGTGGCCCTCAGTGAGTGTTGATTTCACCACGTTAGAATATTCCTGTAGCTACTCGCTCTTTTTACCAGCTTCCACAGGGCCTCAACACTTAGACCACTTTTCTTCCAGATTTTCCCACCCATTGAATGATTTTTGAGTCTTGAGTGAGGTGGTTGTTTTGGATTGACCTCCACAGGAGCAGGAATCCTGTATCATCTCACTCTACCACCATTGGTTTCAATTTAGAAATTCTGCTTGGGGTAATCATGGTATTCTCCAACTTGATCAAAGGAAGTTTTTTGGTTTTCACTTCTGTGATACAGGAGATGTCAGAAAGGTGATGAGGAGGGCCAGTAGATCAATAGGCTGTGGAGGTAATTGCAAGACTGGTGCTCCAAGCAGAATGGGAAGCCATTCATTGAAGGGTTAAGTGAAGAAGGGATGTGATCAAACTTACATTCAGTAGGATCTCTCAAGCAATCTTTGCTGAGTGAAAATAGGTGGTAGGATGGAAGAAGGGAGATCAGTTAGAAGACTATTGAAGTAATCCAAGGAGGATTGGGAATGATACCAGGAGGTAGTGTTAGAGAGAAGATTGTAAATATCTATTGAAGGCAATGCCACCAAGATTGGCGTTGACTGGCTGATCTCCTGGAAGGTAGGGAGAGAGTTCCTTTAATGTTTCCTCTTTTATTTAGGGGCCTAATATTAAGCATTTCTTGCTTTAAAAAAAATCTGATTGGGTTGACCTTTTTTTTTTTCTTCTTTTCAATTTTACCTTCTGTCTTTGCCTTTCAGAGGATGTTCAAATTGTGAGCGTTTCCAGAAAACCATCAGATCTCCTTATGTTGAAACTCTAATCAAGTATCTTAAACTCTGCATAAAGTATTAGTTTGCTGGGTTTTATAACATTTGGTCTGATAAAACTTAGTTTTGAAATTTTATTCTTATATAAATATCTTTTAAATTTTAAAATAAACTTGAATAAAATATAATTTTAACACATTTAAGTGTCATCCTCACGTTCTCTCTTTTAAACAGATACCCTTATAACTCATGCTATAATATCCTAAGGTTTAATATGGCAAACAATTAGACCTTTCAGAGAAAATGCAAGGCTTTCTCTTTTTATTAGTCTTTCAGTAGTCTGACAAATCCCATTTTTATCTAAAGCCCTGTTGCTAGTATTTCCCAGACCTTCCTATAGAGGAAATGCTTCTATTTTGTTTTCGTATTAACTCAGACCATTTGTCAACCTACAGAGCACTTCAGTGATAGGTGCTATATAAATATTTAAATTACGATAGCTTGATTGCACTGTAACTTTTCAGAGTTTGCTTAACTCTACATTGTGGCTAGTATTTGATTATGAAATATTTTCCATGCTGCTTGGAAGCCACAAAAGATAAGGAATTTTCAAGCCTGTAAAATGAAGAGTTTTTAATTACATGAGAAAATATTTTGATGAATGGAGAGGGAAATCGGGAAATAAAATGGAGTATATGGCTTGCTTTCACCTCAACAATCAAATGCATAGCAGAAAGGAAAGCAGTCAAAGTGTTTCTTCTTGTTTGGATGAGGGTATCGTGGGTGATTTTTGTTTATTTTTCTATTCTGTAGAGTCTACGTTTTCAACCCTGCATACTTTTATATAATCAGAAAAACAAAACTTTATAAAGAAATGTAGTCATTTGACATTGTTCCCCTGCGTACGTTCACAGAGTGCTTTGAGGGCCACTTACCCAGTACTAGTTGTTGGACTTGCAGACATGGAAATAGGAACTCCAGGTGGTTTTATGATTATGAATGGTAATGTGATGTTCAGTACTGGGTAAAACATGTTCAGAAGTAGAGTCCATGTGCATTCCCAGTTCTTCACCCAGGTGGCTGGAAAGGTGTAAGTTTCTTATAAGATTGGAGGCTCAGTTGGTATGTGATCCTGAAAAATGTGTCCCTGTAATTATAGATTGGCATACACACAATTTTTGCAACTTTACCTGAAAGTAAGGTTTTATGAAAAAATACACACACATGTGTGCTGAAATATGTACACATGTACTGAAACATGCTTCAATTTTTACAAAGGATTTTGGGCCTATTTTTGTTTAAAAAGTGGAAACAAAACTAATCATGACTGTGATATGTTGAGATGAACATGAAAATGAATTGGGTCCTCTAAGGAGGGAAAATTTTTTTTTTTAATTAATTAATTAATCTATTTGTGGCTGCCTTGGGTCTTTGTTGCTGCCCTCGGGCTTTTCTCTAGTTGCGGTGAGCGGGGGCTACACTTCGTTGCGGTGCGCAGGCTTCTCATTATGGTGGCTTCTCTTGTTGTCCCCTGCATTGGCAGGCGGATTCTTAACCACTGCGCCACCAGGGAAGCCCAAGGAGGGGAAATTCTTTATAAAACATATATAAGCAGAGTATTGAGCCTACCTTGCTGATTATTAGACCAGTAAAGTTGCAAATAAAAACCAACTTCATAATGATTGTTTTTCAAAGTAATAAACATTAAAAAAAATTTTTTTTGGCTTGAAAGAAGTCTGTGTGCCAAAATACTTGTTAATACATAGTATGATTTTTCTAATAGTTTATGCATAGTCTATAAATAAAATATAAATAAAATATAAGCATTTTAATTTTAGGATAGTTTAAAATTTTATCCATAATTCATATGCAGACATATAATGAGTTGCTTCTGTATTTTGCTTTTTCTGCATCTGAGCTACTCTGTGTATAATGTTGATTAATTTCAGTCTTGCTTGTCAGGATTTGTTGATTATTCTTTGCATTTCCTGTCTAAGACTGAGGAACTTTGTTCCATTTGTTTTTGCTTGTTTAAATAAATAAATAGGAAAAGAAAGCAGTGTGTAACAAATCACAAATCACTTCCACATCTAGGATTATTAACATGGCTTCTCGTTTGAAGAACTGTACATTTCTGTGGAAATAAATTTGAGAATATCAAACAGTTTCTATAATTACCTAAAAAAATAAAGAGACTGTGGGTCTCACTTAACCCCTCCAAAAAAAAAAGTTTTCAGAAATAAATATGATAGAATCAGAGAAAGTAGTTAAACAGAACAAAATAACCTTTACTCAAGCATTGTACCCTGTCTTTACTGTTCTATCCAAAGAGAGTTAGCAGATTAGCACTAGCAGATTCTGTTTGAGATGGTTGAGTTAAGGTGACAGAGACTGGTAGGCATTTCTCTGCTGAGTGTTTGTGGGTTGGTGGATGCTGGCGGGGCAGGGGCTGAGGTGGGACTGTGGAGAGGGGGTTTGGCACTGAAGTTTGCATTTCGCTGCAGTTCATCTCTCAGCCTTGCAGGCCAGAGATGCACTTTTCCCATAGAACCAGGGGTTATCAATTGCTGAGAAACACTAATAATAAAACTGTAACTCATCAATCAGAATGTCAGGTTATTCATTTACACTGGGGAACTTAGCTCCAAGGAAGACCAGAGTGCCAATAGTTACTGGTAAATGCTTCTTGTTCCTAGTGGGAAGGTCACCTTTAGCATGGTATTTCCTAGGACGGGACTGCGGATCTCTGGTTTATGAGAATTCCCCTTGGAAACATTACACTGTTCATGTTTTTTATTCGAGAAAGTTTGAAGAGTGCCCATAACATGCTGAAGAGGGTGGGATTATTGGGGGGAGGGTTCAGAAGGGACTGCCCTTGCATCCCCTCCCTGAGCTTATAATAAAGATACTACACTAACAGATGATTCCAGCGGCAAGTGATAAATGCTTTAAAATACAGAAAGTCCTGAGAACTTTGCCCTCCAGAGAGGTCATAGCTAAATTTATTGCTCAAATACCATCACCCCCTTCACATGGATTTCTGGTAATATTCTGTCTTCCTTTTCTTCCTGACTTCTCTTTTTTCATGTGTTTATGTTGATAGTAAGCTAACTATAATGAACTTTAGTACAATATAAAAAATATATCTAGAAAAGAAAATAAGAATGGATCTTTAAAAGAGTGTTTTGCTATCTTTCTCCTGTGGGTGTGACTTCCAGAGGGAAGGAGGGAGGGATAGGATAAAGCCTGTTTTGGAGCTGGATGCCAGGTGTGGAGCAATGTTGTGTTCTGGAAACAACACGTGGAACAGATAGCCTAGCCTTTGTGGTGGGAAGAGGGAAGGGGGTGGTGGGACATTTTTAAGAGATAAGACAGACAAGGTTGGGCATGGGGAATGAAAAACGGAAATGTCTTCAGAATTAGGCTGCGGAAGATGAACATTATTTGTCGGCACCGAAAGTTGTTAAAAGGGTTTTAGCCAGAGACTACTGTGAACAGATTAAACATGATTTTGATAACTGTGGATCAGATGGGGGCAAACTGGACACAGGAGACATTTCAAAGGCTGTTGGAAAAGCCCTGGTTACAGACGTTGAAGATTTCTTAGGACAGTGGTGGTGGAAAGGAAAAGTGATTGAAGAGAAAATGAAGAGCTGTAATCGGCAGGATTAGTCAGTGACTGATGGTGGCAGGTGTGAACAAAGGGCATGAACAGTCCTTAACATTGTGAATCCAGGAAACTGGTAAGACTGTGAATGCTGTTCTTTTTTTTTTTAAATTTTTTGGAGCATAGTTGATTTACAGTGTTAGGTTAGTTTCAGGTGTACAGCAAAGTGAATCAGTTTTATATATATGTAGTCTCCACTCTTTTTCAGATTCTTTTCCCATATAGGTTATTACAGAATATTGAGTAGAGTTCCCTGTGCTATATAGTAGGTCCTTATTATCTATTTTATATATAGTGTGTATATGTTAATCCCAGTCTCCTAATTTATCACTTCCCCCCACGTTTCCCCTTTGGTAACCATAAATTTGATTTCGAGATATATGAGTCTGTTTCTGTTTTGTAAATAAGTTCATTTGTATCATTTTTTAAAATTAGATTCCACATATAAGTGATATCATATGATATTTGTCTTCCTCTGATTTACTTCACTTACTGTGATAATCTCTAGGTCCATCATGTTGCTGCAAATGGCATTATTTTCTTCTTTTTTGTGGCTGAGTAATATTCCATTGTTTATGTGTACAACATCTTCTTTATCCATTCCTCTGTTGATGGACATTTAGGTTGCTTCCATGTCCTGGCTATTGTAAATAGTGCTGCAATGAACATTGGGGTGCATGTATCTTTTTGGATTATGGTTTTCTCTGGCTATATGCCCAGGGGTGGGATTGCTGGATCATATGGTAGTTCTATATTTAGTTTTTTAAGGAACCTCCATACTGTTCTCCATAATGGCTGTACCAATTTACATTCCCACCAACAGTGCAGGAGGGTTCCCTTTTCTCCACACTCTCTCTAGCATTTATGGTTTGTAGATTTTTTTGATGATGGCCATTCTGACCGGTGTGAGGTGATACCTCATTGTAGTTTTGATTTGCATTTCTCTAATAACTAGTGATGTTGAGCATCTTTTCATGTGCTTTTTGGCCATCTATGTCTTCTTTGGAGAAATGTCTATTTAGATCTTCCACCCATTTTTTGATTAGGTTGTTTGTTTTTTTGATACTAAGCTGCATGAGTTGTTTGTATATTTTGGAGGTTAATCCCTTGTGGGTTCTTTGAGAGAAAAAGCATCAGAAGAGCAGTTTTTGTTTGTTTTAGGTTCTGAGTGAGGAAGGGTGGATGAAGTGTGGGTTTGATTTGGACATATTTGTGTGTGTTACTTTCACAACCTCATGTGATTTTTGTTTGCTTGAAGGCACCCAGTTTCATTCGTTCACAAAAATATTAGTATCAGAGTTAGATTTGCTCGCCATGTTCCCTTGCTCTGTATGTACATGGCTTTTTAGAATCAGAAGCCTCCTGTGTTCAGTCTACAACTGCAAACACAGAAAGGTTGTAGCCTTGGCCATTTTAATAAGCACAAAGGCTGTCACCCTATTTCAGATTAGACTTTAAATCGGGTCCTCAGTCTTTACAGGGCAGACAACTTTGTACTACTGGTGCTCATCTTACCAAGGAAATAGACCGATCAGAGTCAGTACAGACCGCAGCTTCTGGGTGACCCTCATGGGAGGGATTCATGGGAATCCCTGCCATGATAGACTGTCATAACCCCATCACATTTTAAAACTACAAGGGCAAGATTCTTTTCCTTGAAACAAGTGAATGCTGGATCATTATGACTAGTTAAAAATTATTTTGTCAGTTGAGACAATCTAGATAGTCTAGAGCAGTTAATCTTGTGAAATTATCAGGTTGGGTTCCACTTTGATGTTTTTCTTGGGTTATTCCAGATGCTTATAATGATTTGTTTTTATATATATATATATAAATGATTTGTCTCTGTATATAATATATAACATATATAATTTATACATTATATTTATATAATATATAATTGCATGTATGTAATTTATATATATATAATTAACATATGTAAGCATATATTTCTATTTAATATAATTTATATATAATTACACATACATAAATTAGGCTACACACTCTAGGTCAAGTTTCTATAACTGCAATGTGATTTCTAGTCTTTGCCCACTTGGTGGAGATTCCCGCCTGGTAAAATTTTCATCACTCCCAGTATTCTTCTAAACTTGTCCTTACATATCGTAGTGGGTTTTTGGAGGAATTCGTTTGCTTCTCTATGTGTTCCTTTTCCTAGAAAGCATTGCTGCTGTTACAGGGTTGGAGGGAAATTGAAGGTAGAGCCAAATTTATGAAATCCCTAACAAATGGTCCTCATTACGCTTTTGCTTAGTCACTACCCTGATGCGGAGCTAAGTTCCCTTCCATGCCATTTCACCTCTCCCTCCCTCCCCTCTGCTCCTCTCTTTTTGGAGAAGTCCAGAACCTTGTACAGTAGTTTAGATGTGGTCTAACTGGAACAAAGCAGAGTGTGACTGTCACCTTTTTGTACCAAAATAATTTATGCATCTTTTTTTTTTTTTTTGCAGCACATACTTGCCCAAACACCAGTCCTAAACCTAAACCTTATCAAAATGTGGGTGATCAGGAGGAAGCTGTGTGATTCTGTCACAGACCTACCTACACACCACTCATCTTGATAGGAAGACCCTTAACACATACTAAGACTGAACTTGGTTTTTTTGTCAGTAAAATAATCTATATATTTAATTTTTGGTCAGCTAAAACTTTGAAGACCATCACATGAGTTAACATGAGGCTCTATCTGTGTTGTATGTTTGATACTTTGAACCCTCTCCTCTTGTTTGATTCAGATGAAAACAAGGAAAAAAGCCAACATTTTTGCTGTGTTAAATATCTTTTGGTGATTTATGTATGGCTAGAATAGTGGAAAGTGGGAGGAAGAAACACTGTATGTAAAACTTGGTCAGGGCTTCCCTGGTGGCGCAGTGGTTGAGAGTCTGCCTGCTGATGGAGGGGACATGGGTTCGTGCCCTGGTCCGGGAAGATCCCACATGCCGCGGAGCGGCTGGGCCCGTGAGCCATGGCTGCTGAGCCTGCGCGTCCGGAGCCTGTGCTCTGCGACAGGAGAGGCCACACAGTGAGAGGCCCGCATACCGCAAAAACAAAACAAAACAAAACAAAACAAACTTGGTCAGTTTTTAGGGAATTAAGTAGTTCCACTTACCTACATGGTCTTCATTCAAAATAGATCTTTAACACAATAGAAATCTGAAGCAAGTTTAATAATGCCTAAGGTTCTCCTTAGTACAAAACCATAGCTAGAATCATTTTGATTGTATACCTGAAACTAACACAACATTGTAAATCAGTTATACTCCAATATAAAATAAAAATTTAAAAAAACTAACTTGTCTAGCTAAAAAAGGGAAAACAACACACATAGCTAGGAAAAGAACCAGTACGGCAATATGACATGGTTTTGTACATAATACTTAATACAAATATTAAAACAATTTGGCAGATTTATAACTATCACCCCATATAGGTCTAAAATATAGCTGGCAAAGGAAGGCTGGAGGTTTGATGCACCAAATTATGGGTGCTTTTGGAAATATTATCCACATCAGATGGTACTGTCAATGGTGAAATGAACTTTTCATCCTAGGCCTGCTCTTTGAGATGGCAGAAACAATGGCCCTTTTTCTTCTACAAAGGTGATTATCACAGGGTAGGTTTTTTCAGACTCTAACCTGCCCTTGTTTCTGATACATTCTCTCTAGGGAGAACTCCCCACATCCTGAATCAATGCTGTAGTGAGCCACAGTTACTGATGTGTGTGTCACATCCATCAGGTATGTTGAAGTGAGAAAAAAAAAAGTTTGCAAATCACAGCTCTATAGACTTAATCCAAGAAGAGCATGAACCTAATTTGTGGACCAAGTGAGCATTTACTTTCCTGTACAAAGCTCCTGTTAGGAGAGATTTAAATAAATATAGTTTAGAGGAAGGGCCTTTTTCAGGAGTTTCATTTGACATCAGTGAAATATTCTTGCAAGAGGCAATGTTTGCCTTGATTTTTACAGGTCATTTGGTTTTACTTTTGACTTTAATTACTGGTTTTCTAACCTTGAACGGCAGACTATTTTCATAATTTTTTTCCCATAAAGTTATGCTTCATTATTTATTTTCTATAGTTTATGAGTTCATGCTTGTAACTTACAGGGAAATCATAAAAAATGGGGCAGAGAGTAGCTAGAACATTGAATGTTCTAAAAGGATATCTCTTCATTAGAGATGGTATGAATTACTTTTTCATGAGTTGGAATAAATAATAAACCTCTTTGTGCCACTTTGGGCAATAAATGAAGGTTTACTTTATTTAACATTGGAATGAAATGGACCGCTAAAGAGTTGCACCTGAAATATTTTTACCTAATTTAGTTAAATATTGATTTGTGTAATATATGAGCTCTCAGAAAAGCACTTTGATTGTGTAGAACTCTACATATTCCTCCAGAAGTGCCGAATTCTATAATTATAATCTTCGTGGAAGAAATACTTGTAAATGTAAATATATCAGAACTTGAGTCAGTTGTTCTGCTTACTCTGGGTTTCCAAAGTTTTAAATAGAGTATTGCATTGGTTATCAACGGGGGCTAATTTTGCCCTGCGGGGACATTTGGCCAAATCTGAAGGTATTTTTAGTTTTCAGGACTTTGAGGAGGGTGGTGCTGCCAAGGTGCACGTAGTAGGCAGTCCAGGAATGTTGTTAAACATCCTACAGTACACAGGACAGTCCCCCAAACAAAGAATTATCTAACCCAAAATGTCAATAGTGCCCAGATTGAGAAAAACTTTAGAGTATTGTGCATTTATTTTTTATTAATACTCCATATGGACAGGTGGATGAAGTAAATGAAAGTTGAATTTTAATTTTTTTTATTCTAAGTGTGAAAATAGCCAGATAGCAAGATCTATTGATGGAGGGATTCAAGTACAGTACAGTGATTAAGATGCAGGACTTGTTGTCATATTTGTGTTCCAATATTTACTTCAGCCACTTATTAGCTGTCTGACCTTAAATATTTATAAGCAATCGTAAAATGATGAATCCTTCTGAGACTGAATATATTCATTTGTAAAATATGGATAATAAAATCTACCTTACAGGCTTGGTCTGGTAAATGAAATGCTATTTGTGACCTGGAAGATATGACACATTTAATAAATGGTAGCCACTGTTATGTTTAGAAAGTAATTTGGGATTGGTAGTGTAGTATTTATATGGTTTTATAGGGAATGAGATAGTAGAGATATTATCAATAGAGATGATTTTTGGGGAATGAATCATAAGGATTTCTCTTCAATTTAATGAAGCAATGTAGTCTTTAACTATATGAATCCCTGTCTGTATATCTTTAACTCTGTGTATCTGAAGAACTAGAAAAGAATATTTGACAACCTGAAAGATCTATAATAATGCAATCTTCAAGACAAGAAACAAACATTTAAAAATGCCGAATTAATAACACAAATTACCAGTGGGATTTATTAAAAAGAAAAAAGGATCTTTTCTCTTTTTTAAAAACAATTACATTCTTCTATTAAATAGTTTATTCAAAAAGCCTATAGTCTTTTTGTAATTAAGAAAGCAAGCATTGCAAACATTATAACAAAGCCCTCAGAGTTTCCCAATATAAACGTTGAAAAATATACTTGTTAAAACATACCTCTTCTAATTTACAGAGTTTCCCATTTTGCTAATTTATCTCTGTTAGTTGGTTTTCCCCTGTAGTCACCTTTCTAAAAGTGGTGAAGCTGTAGGACCCATTAAAATTTTACTGGCGTTGATAAAGCTGGTCATATTGATGCCTTTATCTTCTGTTTTGGCATGTGGTGCTCTGTCAGTGAAGCCAGTGAAATTTGGTCTGGGCGGTGAGTAAAAAAGAGGACAGGAGAATTTATAACTTGAATCTCTGAAGCCAGGATGCTTTCCTTTCCTGATGTTCTTCAGCAGTTTATTGAGGTCTTGAATAAAATACATAGGAAGCGTATTTATTAAATTTCTAGTTGTCTGAAACTGGAAGGTATAGATCATAGTTTGGGTGATTGGATATAAATTTCAAGCTGTGCTAGATTTAGACAGTGGGGAAAAATAAGAATATTAAATTTAACAGGAGAAATTATAAGTTCCTATAAATTTGGTTTCAGAAATAATTATATAATTTTGTGATGAGGGAGTTTAGGCCATCATCTAATTCCTGTTTAAATAAAGAATAAATACTAAGGGTTGAGTGCCTCTAAGTTCAGTGAGTTGTCTGCCTCTTAGGAGCTGTCTTGTGAGATGTGGTTTTGGTAGCATAATTTCCAGAATTCTCCTCCTGCATTTGTAGCATTTTGACCAGTTCTGCTTGCTGTAGCTTAAAAGGAATATTGACTACTATAAAGTGGTCAGAAAGCCTAGAATTATTCAAATCCCTGCTGGCTTTGGGTAAATTATAATGCTGAATCTCTAAAGTTTAGGTTTTGTTATATAAAAATAATGTAAAAAGAAACTACCCCGTAGAGGTGTTTTAGGAATTGACTGAGAGATAATTGCGTACTGGGTATTTATTTTAAAGATGGCCTGTAAACTGTACTCATTAATTCAAAATGATTAAAATAGGCAATTCAGTGAAAAGGAGAATCAGCCCATTTTCTTAAATGCCAACAAAGCTAATTTTAACACTTCTGGAAAAGATGAGGTTTCAAATGAATGCCAGTGAAGGAGTGTTGTTCACAAGCGTATTGATTAAGTATGGGGACAAGTAGAGGATTTGGTGAATACTTACTGAACTTTAATCAAATCTTTAATTCATTCTATAGAAACGTACTGATATCCATTTGTCTGCGAGAATGCCCATTTTGTCAGGAGTGCCAGCCATTTCTATCCAATTCTAACAACTTTTTTTTTTTTTTGACCAGAGCAGAAACTCTGACGTCTCTTTCTTTTTCTTTTCTTTTTCTTTTTTTTCTTTTTGTGGTACATGGGCCTCTCACTGTTGTGGTCGCTCCCGTTGCGGAGCACAGGCTCCGGACGCGCAGGTTCAGCGGCCATGGCTCACGGGCCTCGCCGCTCCGCGGCATGTGGGATCTTCCCAGACCGGGACATGAACCCATGTCCGCTGCATCGGCAGGTGGACTCTCAACCACTGCGCCACCAGGGAAGCCCTGACGTCTCTTTCTAAATGAGTAATTACTAAGGCTAAACCAACTTAGAAGGAAGTAGGAAAATACCTGGTAGCCTATGGGTAAAGAAGGAGGGCGGGGAGCCTGGGAGGAGGAACTTAGTATTATTCTGGAGGAGCCCACTTGCAAAACCTTTACTGTTATTTCTCTTTTTTTTTTTTTTTTTTTTTTTTACCGTTAATGATACTATGGTAATAAAAATACCTTATCTTATTTTCTTAATTTAGACATCTCAGGTGCCTTACTCTGTGCCATCAGTTGATTAGTTTATGTCTACCTCCAAAACTTTTATTCTGATAATGCTGCCAATACTGTTTTGAAAATCTGTACTGAGTCTCTGAGTTCTAAAAAGCCTAATGTTTTTGTAAAAGAAGAAAGAGGGCCATCTAAATAACTGTACTTACTTTGTACTCTAGGTTTCTCTGCATTCCCTAAAATGACGTAGGCTGCTAAAAGCCTTTTCTTTTAGTGGTCTTCATTCCAAGTCTATGAGAGAACAATGATTCTTAAATGCATAAATTAAGGGAATGAAAGTAGACATGTGGACAAGTTTGTTTAGCATCAATGATTGGACATATTATTCTGGAACCCAAAGTTTTCTTTACTCATTCATTCTTAGAGCTCCAATATCTCTAAGAAGTTTCAGTGCTAGCTAAAAGAAGATTCTATTGTATTTTGAAAAATTTTGGTGACATAGACATCACATAAATTTACCATTTTAAACAATTTAAATTGTACAGTCAGTGGCATTAAGTACATTCACATTGTTGTGCAGCCATCAGCGCCATCCATCTCCAGACTTTTTTATCTTCCCAAACTGAAATTCTCTATGCATTAAATAATAACTCTTCCCCATTCCCATCTCTCCCTAGGCCCCGTGGTAACCACCATTTTTCTTTCTGTGTCTACGAATTTGACTACTCTAGGTACCTCATATAAGTGGAATCATAGAGTATTTGTGTGTGTGTGTGTATCTTTTTTTTTTTTTTTTTGGATTGGCCTATCCCACTGAGCCTATAGTCTTCAATATTCATCTAATGTTGTAGCATGTGTCAGAATTTCATTCTTTTTTAAGGCTAAATAATAGTTCATTTCATGTGTAGATAGCATTTTGCTTATCCATTGCTAGATAGCTGGACTGCTTCCACTTTTTGGCTATTATGAATAATGCTACTATGAACATGGGTGTACAAATAAGAAGATTTTTATGTTACTTAAAAAATGGTAGTGGGCGGGCTTCCCTGGTGGCGCAGTGGTTGAGAGTCCGCCTGCCGATGCAGGCGACACGGGTTCGTGCCCCGGTCCGGGAAGATCCCACCTACCGCGGAGCGGCTGGGCCCGTGAGCCATGACTGCTGAGCCTGCGCGTCCGGAGCCTGTGCTCCGCAGCGGGAGGGGCCACGACAGTGAGAGGCCCGCGTACCGCAAAAAAAAAAAAAATGGTAGTAACATAAACATTTTATGTAAAACCATCAAGCTGACAAAGGAGCTACAGCAAATGTGGGTGACCTAACTGCATTTATTTAACGAGGACACTTTTCCCAAACTGATCCTAATCAGTCATCTCCTCATGGAACGATGAAAGATTATAGGAAGAGAATAAAATGCATACATGAGACAGTTTTAGCACAGTAATTAGAACCTGTAAACTTGGGCTTAAAATTGAAATTTTATTGCTTGGATGGTCATTACATATAGGATTCAGACTATTTTAATAGTTGATTCAAAAAAGCTGCAAAATACTATGATTTTAGTTGTTTTCTACTAGAGAAGCAAAGAAACCTCTCTTAATAAATACAACTATGGACAGAAATAGCACATTTGTTTCAAGAGCATTCAGTGCTTTGCTTTTCTCTATTGTTTTCCAACAGGAGGAGATAAATTAAAATTTTCATCTATAAAACCAGTATACCAGTATTCTGAGTTCATAACTGTTGTAAAGATGGCTTCACCATATTTGGCAAACCTTTTACAAATATTCTTTGAAGGCTGCTTTAAACACTCAATGGTGTTTAATTTTCAGTCTTGTCATTCCAAATGAGGCAGAATTTTTGTTTAACAGTGATTGAATTGGACAAAGGGAAGAGCACATTCATTGTCTAGTTTAAAAGCTTTGTCAGCATCCTCCGCTTGCATTGTCTGGAGTCCCATCATGTTCACTTCTGCTTTGAGACATTCATCAATAGATACTTTGAACACTGATCCTTTCTCTGTCCCAAACACAAGTGAAATCAAGAGCAAGCTTGTAGGTATCATTTTACCTTCTGGAGAACTGTTTCTGTGTTCTGTCATGTGTCTGCCTGAACTTCGTTTTTAGAATAAGGAGTTGGTACCTGGAACCAGGGAGATACTGGAGAGTGTCTCCTGCTATCTGAAGGAGAGGGACAGCCAGATGCTAATGAATGTGGAGGATGGTCGCTGAGTTCCGGTATAAAAGCTCATTGACTCCTTAAAATTGTTAATATCTTAATCCCCATTTTTGTTTCTTTTACTGGTTTGCTGTCTTCCCTATTGTTAATTTCCCCCCAATATGCTAAGCTATTTTCAGATATCACAACTCATTCTCATTACAGCATTAGAGATACCTATCATTGTTCCTGTCTGAAGCTCATGGAGGTTAAGTAACTTACCCAAGATTTTACCGTTTATCCAATGCAGAGCCTGGATCTGAGTCCAGTTCTGTCTGGCTCTGAAGGCTTCCTGTTTCCATTGCACTAGACAGCAAAGGCATCACCGGAATTTCCAGGGTATAACTTTCTTCAAAGTGATAATCATTATGTCAAGCCCTTCCCTTCCTTTTCTACTCTTGCTGTCCTAGTTTATGGGCACAACATACTTGAATGGACTATTGTGGAAGCTTCTGAACTGATCTTCCCGCCCCCTTGCTTTCTGAATATTAATTCATCCCTTGCACTGCTGCACTGTTGCCCTGTATCTTCCCCATGGTCAACTCTACTCACGACAGTAGTTTTGTCGAATGCTAATGTAAAAATCACATCAATCCTTTGATAAAAAGCAGTTTGTAATTCTTAGTTGCCTTTCAAATAAAGTGGACACTTCTAAATTTGGCATTCATGACCCTCACTCATCTGCCCTTGCTACCCTTCAGCCTTTTCAAACTGCTTGCTTCCTTTGTCACATCAATTTTCTAGCTTATTTGAATTGCCTACAGTGTGATCTTGCATCCTCTCACTACCCCTCCCGCCCTGCCACCTTCTCTCTCCCTCTCTCTCCTTCTCTTCCCATAGGTATATAGATTTCTATTTTTTCTTTTTTCTTTTTTTTTTTTGTGGTACGCGGGCCTCTCACTGTTGTGGCCTTTCCCGTCGCGGAGCATAGGCTCCGGACGCGCAGGCTCAGCGGCCATGGCTCACGGGCCCAGCCGCTCCGCGGCATGTGGGATCTTCCCAGACCGGGGCACGAACCTGTGTCCCCTGCATCGGCAGGCGGACTCTCAACAACTGCGCCACCAGGGAAGCCCTATTTTTTCTTTTTTCTTTAGAGACATCAATGGTTTAATGGATAGGGGGAATCTCTATTTTTTGATCCTATTCCTGTTATCACATTATGCCCATCTCTCTAACCTGATCTTCAATCAATGTAAATGAAAAATTTACCCATCTTCTACCTGCTTCCTGATGCATTTTCTGATGATCCCAGTTGAAAGTTCTTTCTCCTTCCTGAGTCTCCATAGCACTGTACCAATTACTTTCTAATGGCACTTATATTTTCCACCTTGGATTGTAAATATTTTTATAAGTGAGATTGAGGTCCTTGGCATGGGGTGGGGTGTCGGTGTGTAATTGAGCCCGCTTGTCCTGTGTGCCACAGTGTTTATCGTAGAGCCATGGAGAGGGTCAACAAATGAGAGAGTATCATAAGTTACATGTAGGCAGTGCTTGGAAATTTAGAGAAGTGTACATTTTCCTTATTAAATTTGACAACAGTAGGGTGGAATTTGGTGGTTATCTGCATCTTATGGATGGCATTTGGACGTTTACAGAGATAGGCTCAGGAAGTGTCTATGGAGCTTTGCGTCAGACTACTCTTGGGAGCGTGGCAAGAGGGGATTCTGAGTTAAGCAGTTTGGAGCTAAAAGGACCTCCAGGGCAACTGAATTCAGGGTTTCTGGACCCTGTTTGTGCTTTGGACTCACCTTCAGGAAATTAAAGATAAGTTATTTACCAAGCAAGCCCCATCTCCAAAGATTCTGATCTGATGGTCAGAGTTGGTACCCTGACATTGGTATTTTTATTTTTAAGTGTGATGATTTTGAAAAATATTTCATCATTCCAAATTTATGGAAGAAATTTATGATAGAGATTAATAATTTCTTTTATGAACACATTAAATATTTTTGACCCAATCATTCATAGTTGGCCTGTTTTTCTTTTTATAAAATGGACATTCCATTTTCCCTTTATTTCTACAGTATTATCAAAAATTAAGTATTTTCTTTTTTTATTGAAGTATAGTTGATTTACGATATTGTGTTAGTTTCAGGTGTGCAGCAAAGTGATTCAGTTATGTAGATGTATATATATTTTTTATGATTAAATTCTATTGTAGCTTATTACAAGATATTAAATATAGTTCCCTGTGCTATACAGTAAATCCTGTTGCTTATCTATTTTTTTTTTTTTTTTTTTTTTTTTTTTTTGCGGTATGCGGGCCTCTCACTGTTGTGGCCTCTCCTGTTGCGGAGCACAGGCTCCGGATGCGCAGGCTCAGAGGCCATGGCTCACGGGCCCAGCCGCTCCGCGGCAGGTGGGATCTTCCCGGACCGGGGCTCGACCCCGTGTTCCCTGCATTGGCCGGCGGACTCTCAACCACTGCACCACCAGGGAAGCCCTGCTTAACTATTTTATGTATAGTAGTTTGTATCTGTTAATCCCACATTCCTAATTTGTCTCTCCCTTCCTTTCCCCTTTGATAACCGTAAGTTTGTTTTCTATGTCTGTCTATTTCTGTTTTGTATATAGATTCATTTGTATTATTTTTTAGATTCCACATGTAAATCATATCACATAGTATTTGTCTTTGACTTACTTCACTAAGTATAATATTCTCTAGGTCCATCCATGTTGCTGCAAATGGCATTATTTCTTCTTTTTATGGTTGAATAATATTCCACTGTATTTCTATAACACATCTTCTTAAACCAGTTGTCTGTGATGGGCGCTTGGGTTATTTCCATGTCTTGGCTATTGTAAATAGTGCTGCTGTGAACATTGGGGTGCATGTATCTTTTCGAATTAGAGATTTTGTTTTTTCTGGATATAAAAATTAAGTATTTTCTGATGCTGACTTGAAAAATAGGTCTGTGTCCTAGTTGTAAGAGAATAACTCTTCAGAGGCACAGATTTACGTTGATATGATCCTAACTCTGAGCTATCAGAGTGAAGCACTTTATAATGTGACACTCTGGGTCAGCACATTTTTTGGGAAATACAAGCTTTAAATATTATATTTAAAACTCCAAAAAGGAAAAACGTTTTATATATTAATGCAAATTATTTGTTGAAAGAAAGTTATATAGGAATAGAGAGATAACATGTAACTCCTACCCATTGTAGAGTAATGGCTTATTTTTCTCTCTTCTTAAGGAATGCCATCACATGGACTTTTACTGTTGCTGTAATGTGGGAACCAAATTTATTTATTTCATTTTCTTAGCATGTGGGTGTGTACATAGCACGCACTGACTTTAATTAAAATTTTTCTTGCAAGCTCAGGGTCTTCATTATCAACTTGAATTATTTTAAAATGCAGCAGTACAATAACATTCTCAGAGACCATTAAAATGTTTATAGAGATATTTTCTTGATGGTGAATGGCTTAACCTGCCATGCTTCCATATTGTTATGGGAGCCTCTTTAAACTTTTATTCCCTCCCTGATAGTTAGCTATCCTAAGTGTTTAGCAGATATCTTTGATTCTGCTGCAAGGAAGAATTGTAAGTTTGCAGGGAGAGCACTTAACCACGCTTGTTAACTTTGATGGCCTTATTTATTCACAATTGTAGTCAGTGAGCTCTAGATGGAGGCCTGAGGGTGAACAGACATCTTTCCCATGTAGGACAGAGTTTAGGATCTGTGACCACAGTTGTACTTACCATTCAGGGGCCTTTTCTCCATTACAGCTGGATTTACAACTGTGTTATGAGTGGAAGAGTTTGTTGGAGTTGTTTCCTTAAGGAAATGAAGACACAACATCAGAATGCTCAAAATGATAATTCTGTGATAAAGAAGGAAATTAGAAGTATGACAACCTAAATTTTGTCCTTTTTTATACGACAAAAAAATATCACTTGTCATTTTTATTTCAGGGCTATTTCAAATCTGAGCTTTAAATAACAACAAAAAAAGTGAGGACTATCAATTCTAATAATTTTTTATTTACATTTTTTGGGATAATCAGAAATTTAATCTCAATTATATAAATATGTAACTGCTTTTAGATATATCTGTTTCAAGAGAGAGACCAGATACATGGTAGGCACTCTAATTTTTATTTTCATTTTCTAACTCTGAAATTTAATAATTTAGTCAAAGTTCAATATTTAGCTTTCTCCTTGAACTCCCTAATGAATTATTTCCTTTCAAAGGCTTTTCCTGGAATTTCTCCGTTTTTGGCAGGTAAGTTTGCATATCTAACATGACATCATTTGGCTGGATTCCTGCAAAAGAATAATTTAAGAGACAGAAAAATGTAGGGTGGCTGAGCATTCTAGTGGTAGAATTTTGGGAGAAACTAAACTAGAGAAATCGTATGCCATATTAATAGGAATACGTGTTATTTTCTTAAACTCCAGTGATAATTTAATAACATTTTTTGTTTCTTTTAATAAGTTCATTAGGTTTATTACTTTGTTTCAGAGGGGAAATATTTTCTCCCCCACTTTTACTGAGTTACCTTTTGGCAAAAGTGACTTAATTATAATTTTGGAGCTTCATCCTGCTTAAAACTAATTGGGTCTGGGACTTAATAAAATCACACTTAGGTAGGAAGCCATATAATTGTACGTACAGAACAGGAATGAGACAACTTGGGTGATCTCCAAGTTAAAAATATAATACTGTAGGTTCCTTGAGGTAGGAACCACATCTCTTAATTTTTTCTTTATCCTGAATTGGACCTAATAAAGTACTACATACGTGATAGACACTCATTACATAGTTTTTATTGATTTATTGGTTACAAAATAAATGTACTGAAATGTACTGTTTGTCTTATGGAGAAATACTAATTTGGCTTGACTAGTATTTCTTTAATGGAAATCGCCATGCTTAAAGGTTTAACTCTTTGACCTGTCAACCTCAGATCACCTTATTTGTGTATATCTAAATTATTTTCCTTAAGAGGCATTGTTCATATGCCTTGAGCTGTTGGCTACCTGCCAAGTACCATTGCTCATCCACATCCGTGCAGCCTATACATTTTTTTGCAGGGGTGGGTGGGTGTTGGGAACTAGCACATACATCCTTTCTGAAGAATATGTATTTGTCTACTGGTTAATGCCTGACGAAGAATTGCTAATGGGCTCCTACTCCTTGCTGATTCACAGACAAAGTTTTCTGCTGTCTTCCTTCATCTCTTTCCTCAACACTTCTTATTCTGACAAACTTGTATTCAGAGGATGAATATACAGTTAGGTTTTCTGTGTAAAGCTTTGAATTTGGAGCGAAGGAGAGAGAAGTGATAGAGGAAATGGGAGAGGAGAAATAGGAAGTGTGATCCGGGCTCCTTAAACCACGACTTCTTATTAATCCTTCCTTGTTTCTGCAGGAATTTTCTCTCCATCTTTGTTACATCATTTTTTGTCGATTCTCTCGTGGGAGGGTCTACTTCTGGCGTTGTTCAGGCCTCGCTCGCTCTCTCTGTGTACGCTGTGGTCGGTGTCCACGCCGTTTCCTGGGAGCCCGCCAGCTTCCTTCCCACCTTTATCCTCTGCCAGCCCTCAGGATGACCTGATTTCTAGCCTGCACTTCCTAAAAGCCTGTTCATCCTTCATGCCCTATTTCCAGACCCACCTCTTTCCCAAAACCTCCTGAACCTATGCAGCTCATTCTCATTTACTGGAACTCGCCTTCCTAGCCCCTCACACTTTAGCATTTCCTTGCTCTGTTGTGTGCTCTTATTTCCCTGACCACGTCAGAGACATCCTGTCTTAAGTTTTAGAAAGGCAATAGAGGCAGGAGATAGGATTAGTTTGTATTTTTTTTTTTTTTTGCGGTACGCGGGCCTCTCACTGTTGTGGCCTCTCCCGTTGCGGAGCACAGGCTCCGATCGCGCAGGCTCAGCGGCCATGGCTCACGGGCCTAGCCGCTCTGTGGCATGTGGGATCTTTCCGGACCAGGGCACGAATCCGTGTTCCCTGCATCGGCAGGCGGACTATCAACCACTGCGCCACCATGGAAGCCCTAGTTTGTATTCTTAATCTGCAAAGGTAGTAGGTAGTCTTAGTCTATAAATGTAGTAGCTCTAAATCTAGCAAGATGAGGTCTGTTATCATGTCCTGTACCTGGTTGCCAAGGTTCCCAGGTAAAGAAAGGGGTTGGCAGTGTTATTGGGCCTGATTCATTAGATTGCATACATGGAGGAAGATATTCCTGCACTCCTCCGTTCCTTACAACTCAAAGACTCTGTTGCTCGGAATTAAGTTTTTAACTGCTTTTGGAGTACTTAAGTTTAGAGTTTTAGTTTTTGTAAAATTACAGTTGTTTAAAAATTGCTTCCATGTGATTTCCATGCGTGTAGCATTATATCTGTATTCTTAGTAACTATTCAATACATGAAGGAAAGCAAGTAGTAAATATAAAAAATATTTTAATTTTTTGTGGAATTTCGGTGTTTCTGACTCCTCTGGTACCGAAGTACCGTAAAATGTATTTTCTTACGAGTAAAACTTGATTAGAAAAATCACATGTATAACTTAATACTTTAAAAATCTATAAAACAGTAGGGATGACATTTAAAAAATTAAACATGTGTATCTGTCTCCCTTTATAAAATACTGGTATAGCACCTATATACCTTAAGTGAAAACTGATATTATAGTTAAAAAATTGATATTCTTAATGATGTTGTATTACCGTGGTATTTACACTGTTGTTTGGCTTTATAGATGTGAGAAAACTCTCATTATTAATAATAATTATTAATTATTTCCACATTTTTCTTTGAAAAATTGGCTCAAGCTGATTTTAATTTGCAGATAGCTTTTGTTAGAGTTGCTTTTCATGAGGGTCATTTTTCTTATTTCAAAAATTAAATGGATTTATAAATAACTATTTTAAAGTAGCATCTGTTCTTATTTTTCTCTTATTTAGAATTTTCTTCTGAAATATGCCTTTTGTTTTGTTTTGTTTTAGAGGGATTTTATTTAGACAACTAGAAACAATTAGGTGTTCAGAAGCAGTGTACAATGAAAGAGAAATCAAACCAGTTACTTTATCATGTATTCCCCTCTTTATAACTAAAGCAAAAAAAAAAAGGCTTTCTGCTTTAAGGGAAAAGTCAGAAAAATAGGCCAATATATCTTCCCTCTTCGTAATAACATAAACAGCTACAAGAAATCTACCTGTAATAAGAGGAATTGGATGTTGGTTTGCATATATTCATGAAAAAGACAACAGACTATCGTACTACTAGAGTATCACTCCATCTGCCTTCAGCGGATACTCTTGTGTTTTCACTTACAGGTATCACCAAGTTGGTTAGTTCCAGCACTGGAGCTAATTCATATTCCTCATTATTTACTGCTCATGTTTGCCTTAAGCAGAGAGTAACTCTGGAGGCTGATGCTTTTCTCTGTTTGTTTTAGTCCATAAGTTGTGTACATCTGCCTGATGCTCAGGGCTTAACTTCAGGAGTTGAACTATAGGTGGAATCTGAATTCTCTGAAGCAATTTCTTCTAGCTCCTCTTCCGCTGTCTCTGGAAAACTGATCTTCGGCTTTGCCAGCTCACCACTATCTTCCTCAGGAAGCACACATTTCCAAAGGCCGTATGTTTTTCCTGCCACCGTCTGCCATAGTCTCAGTGTTCCATCCTCAGAACCACTAGCATAGAGTTCTCCATCAGGACTAAACCTCACACAGTGAATGGGACCTAAGTGTCCTTTGTAGGATCCTAATTCTTCTCCACTATTATAATCATACTTATAAAGTTTAAAATCTTCACCCCCTGCAACAAGAAATTCTTTCTCAGGACGAAGAGATGCAGAATTGATGGTTGCAGGAGCTTCAAAAGACTTAATTGGGTCCAAACTTACTGCACTATGAAAAGCAATAGATCAATCCATAAGTTATTACCAATATCTCTCCCTCAGGAATATATTCCATACTGCTAACAGACATATTAAAATTCAGAGATTTCACTTCTGTCATAGGAGCGTGATCCCAAAGGCGAACAGTTTTATCATCAGCTGAAAGGATCTGTTTATCCTAGCTGCACCATAGAGCCTTTTTAATACCAGAGGTATGACCACTGATTTCCTTAGGTTCTGCCTCAGGTTTGTTCAAGTCATATATGTGTAACACTTTATCCTGTCCCCGGTTAACAGGTAATTACTATTCTGCGTAAAATCCACAGTCTTGAGGATGTGTTTATGAGCCAGGGTCATCCATTCATCTCCTGAGACAGCATTCCACACTTTGGCTGTGAAATCTGCAGCTGCTGTAGCTGCTTTGGTGGCATCCTTATTTAATGTTGCACCCCAAACAGCACCCTTATGACCCAAAAATGTTCCAGTCTCCCTGGAGTAGCATAGGTTTACCATCTTTGCAAGCGCTGATCAGGAAATAGCCGTAAGGCGTGATGCCACGGAAGGCCAGATCCATCACGGGCCGCGTGTGGCGGGAGCAGGTGAGCGGCGTCTGCCTCATTGCCTTGGCGGCTGCGAGCCGTGCGATCCGGCTGGGGGGGAGCAGAGGGTCGTCTGGTCTTTTCTCTCCTCCGTGGCACCGCCTCCGCCTCCTCAAGGCCCCCGCCCTGGCTCTGGGGTTGGGCCGGGAAAGGGAAAAGGCCAATCTGGTGGCCCCGAGGTCAGAAAGGGGTTAGGGACGGGTCAGGGAGTCTGCGACAAAAACCTACCGACGGACGACCGACCGCCGTCGAGGGAGGGAAAGGGAGGGAGGGAAGAGAGTAAGGGAGGGGGAGAACCGCAGAACCCGTGGCCACGACCCACACCGTCCACACCGGTACCGGCCTGAAATATGCCATGTTTTTATTCTGTAAGCTATACAAATAAGTTTTAAAGGAAAATATGTAATCCTGAATGATTGTATAATTTATTACCATTCTTTTTCTTATCACAATATTAATTTCATTAAATACATTTCTCATTGTACATTTAGAAAAGAGTTTTCTAAATGCCACAAAATTTTAAAATCTGTGATAATGTTAGTTATGTGTACATATCTAATTTCTGCTGCATAATTTCTCAAAGTGGAGTGTTGAGTCCATTGAGAGTGAGGACTCTGGAAAGTTCTAAAAATGTGACATATATATTCCTTCCTTCTTCCTTCCTCCCTTCCCTCTCTCCCTTCTTCCTTGTCCCCTCTCCCTCCCCCACCCCTTCCTCCCTCCCTTTCTCCTTCTGGAAATGGAACATTTGTTTCTTATGAAATCCTATGTAAATCCAATGAGTGATAGATTAAAACCAACCGACCAGATCCAACCACTGAAGGACGTGGGGACCCAGAGCACCAGCCTTTATCTCATCATTTGAAGTCTAAATGGTTGTTAGGTTTATAAGTGAATTACCCAGCTTGAAGCCACAAGCAACATTCTACCTTGAATAATTTGTTCTTTTTTAAAATTGATTTACAGTGTTGTGTTAAGTTCTGCTTAATAGCAAAGTGATTCAATTATACATATAAATATATATACATTTAAAAAATATTCTTTTCCATTATGGTTTATCTCAGGATATTGAATATAGTTCCCTGTAGGACCTTGTTGTTTATCCATTCTATATGTAATAGTTTGCATCTGCTAACCCCAAACTCCCAGTCCATCCCTGCCCCCCCGGCAATCACAAGTCTATGTCTGTAAGTCTGTTTCTATTTCGTAGATAGGTTCATTTGTGTCATATTTTAGATTCTACTTAAAAGTGATATCATGTGGTATTTGTCTTTCTCTTTCGGACTTACTTCACTTAATATTGATAATCTCTAGGTCCATCCATGTTGCTGCAAATGGCAATATTCTATATATACAATGGAATATTACTCAGTAATATTCCATTGTGTATATGTGCCATATCATCTTTATCCATTCATCTGTCATAGACATTTAGGTGGTTTCCATGTCTTGGCTATTGTGAATAGTGCTGCAGTGAGCATTGGGGAGCATGTATCTTTTCGAATTATTGCTTTGTCTGGATATATGCCCAGGAGTGGGATTGCTGGATCATGTGGTAAATCTATTTTTAGTTTTTTGAGGAGCCTCCATACTGTTTTCCATAGTGGCTGTACCAATGTACATTCCCACCAACAGTGTAGGAGGGCTCCCTTTTCTCTACACCCGCTCCAGTCTGTTATTTGTAGGCTTTTTGATGATGGCCATTCTGACCGATGTGAGGTGGTACTTCATTGTAGTTTTTATTTTCATTTCTCTAATAATTAGCAATGTTAAGCATCTTTTCATGTGCCTATTGGCCATCTACATGTCGTCTTTTCAGAAATGTTTATTTAGGTCTTCTGCCCATCTTTCCAATTGGGTTGTTTGTTTCTTGTTGTTGAGTTGTATGAGCTGTTTGTATATTTTGGAAATTAAGCCCTCGTCGGTCATTTCATTTGCAAATATTTTCTCCCATTCTGTA
>NW_006781351.1:480102-507821 GCF_000442215.2 Lipotes vexillifer | reverse complement strand
TTTTTTTTTTTTTTTTTTTTTTTTTTTTTTTTTTTTTTTTTTTTTTTTTTTTTTTTTGATTTCCTTTACTGTGTAAAAGCTTGTAAGTTTGATTAGGTCCCATTTGTTTATTTTTAGTTTTATTTCTATTGCCTTGAGAGACTGACCTAAGAAAACATTGGTACCATTTATGTCAGAGAATGTTTTGCCTATGATCTCTTCTAGGAGTTTTGTGGTGTCATATCTTATATTTAAGTCTTTAAGCCACTTTGAGTTTATTTTTGTGTATGGTGTGAGGATGTCTTCTAACTTCATTGATTTACATGCGGCTGTCCAGTTTTCCCAGCACCACTTGCTGAAGAGACTGTCCTGTTTCCATTGTATTTTCTTCCTTATTGTCGAAGATTAATTGACCATAGGTGTGTGGGTTTATTTCTGGGCTCTCTATTCTGTTCCATTGATCCATGTCTGTTTTTCTGCCAGTACCACACTGTTTTGATTACTGTAGCTTTGTATTATCGTCTGAAGTCTGGGAGGGTTATGCCTCCTGCTTTATTCTTTTTCCTCAGGATTGCTTTGGCAGTTTTGGGTCTTTTATGGTTCCATGTATATCTGAGGATTATTTGTTCTAGTTCTGTGAAAAATAGTTTATAATTAAAAAAAATTCTCTGTTTCACCAACTGTGGTCACTTCTACAGCTTTTCCTAGAAAATGTTGTTTGTCAGATTTGAATATATTTACTGTTACTAGCTTTCTTACTTAAAGATGAACCAGATCTCTTTTCCTTAAAAAATGCTTACCAACAGTTTTAATGCAATAGATGGAATATGTTTTCTTTTTGGAAATTATCAAGATTGCAAAACCTTTAATAGATGGAAAAAGTGTTCATATTTGCTTATAATGAATGCTTTCAAAATGAGTTCACTGAATCCAAAATAGTAAACTTATGAATTATTATAGTTGGAAATCATCAGAGAGGCCAGATAAATTTGTTACCCAAAACAATGATTATTCCTATAGTAGTTTTGTGACAAATGTTTATTTAGCCACTACTTGAATACCTTGAATGAAAGAAAGCACGCCACATTAAAATCAATACAAAGAGATGGGTGTAATAGAAAGAGAAGGGGAAAAAAATGGTAGGTGATAGATATTTAATTAGTTTGGTTATGGTAGTCATTTCACAATGTATATATATGTCAAGACATCGCATTGTGTACCTTAAATATATACAATTTTTATTAATCATACGTTCGTAAAGCTGGGGAAGAAAAAAAAGAAAGAGAAGGGCTTTGAATCCAAAGGAACATTGGTGCAAATTGTGGGCAAATTAGTGAATTTCTTAGTTTTGGTTTTCCATCTATTAAATGAAAAATTAAATCCCAGCTCTGCAGGTTTGTTGAGTGATAATGTAAATTGATTATGTCTAATGCAAAACATTTAATAAAACATTGCTATAGGATGGTTATTTTCAGTCAAAAACTGCCCTGTTGTAACTTTGACCCCTATTTCTTAATCTTTATTTACTATTTTATGTGATAAAGTTAAATAGTGAAAGACCATTGTCATTTGCCTCTTAGGACTCTCAAGTCTTCTCCTCTGACTAAAGGTGTCCATATAATTCAATTGTCTTGTTACCATCTTTCCTCTTCCCTGAGATGCAGTGGTACTTGATGCCTACTGGGGTATCAGGCTACACTTACAGTAGCCATCCTCTGGAAGCCACACTTGTTTGGCATGACCCTGTTATCTTGACTGTACTCGATTGGGCTCAAGCTGGGCAATGAAATTCTGATCCAGTAATTTGGTATTGGGACCAAGTGTGAGTTAAGTCAGTCTTTTCCAAAATGTAAAAGCCCCTTTCCAAAACCCCTAAGGGCTAAGGAGCAGAGAGAAATCAGTTTGCGGAAAGAATGAAGCAGATACAGAGAGTGCGGGAAAGGGAGAGAGATCTGAATCTTCTCGGGGCTTTCTTGACTCTGATTCTCCCTCTTCCCTGAGGCTTCCCTGTGTCCCTGCCCCCCATTCTGTGAATAACCCTGCCCTAAGCTATATCGAGTTAGTTTCTGTTATTGCATCCATGGTTTTTCATCAAAAGACACTGTTCTCTACGTCTGCGTCTTTATTCCTGTCCTGCACCTAGGTTCTTCAGAAACATTTTTTTTTTTTTAATTCCATATATGTGTGTTAGCATATGGTGTTTGCTTTTCTCTTTCTGACTTACTTCACTCTGTATGACAGACTCTGGGTCCATCCACCTCACTATAAATAACTCAATTTCAAGAATGGACTGGAGGACACAGGGAGGGGGAAGGGTAAGCTGGGACGAAGTGAGAGAGTGGCATGGATATATATACACTACCAAATGTAAAACAGATAGCTAGTGGGAAGCAGCTGCATAGCACAGGGAGATCCGTTCAGTGCTTTGTGACCACCTAGAGCGGTGGAGTAAGGAGGGTGGGAGGGAGACGCAAGAGGAAGGAGATATGGGGATATATGTATATGTATAGCTGATTCACTTTGTTTTAAAGTAGAAACTCACACACCGCTGTAAAGCAATTATACTCCAATAAAGATGTTAAAAAAAGAAAAAGACACTGTTCATTGTAAGACCACCCTAATTCAAAGATATCAAAATGTGAAAAAATGTAACATAACAGTATATTTTAAAAACATCTCTGTTAAATTCTAGGGCTCAGAACTGAACCTGATGATTGATTCCAAACCCTTCCTCCCCTCACCCATCAACATGGTGACACGAAAATAAAAACCAGCATATTTCCTGTTCCATCCACAGGGTCTTATCTGTTGTCTCCAGCTGCCTGTGTAGCACTTCCATTTAGATGGTCCTATCAAACATATTTGACAGTTATGACTCTTCCCCTCTGTTAGCCTGGATCCCCTTATTTTATTTCAGTTTTCCTCCCTCTTCTAAGTTAGTGATCTAAGAGTAATTTGGAATTCTTTGCCCCTTCTTCCCTTAATCTCAATCTGACATAAAATTTTGGAATTTCTTTTTCTTTTAATTATTACTTTAAATTGTGGTATAATACACATAATATAAAATTTACCATCTTGACCACTATTTATTATTTTTTTTTGTGATACACGGGCCTCTCATTGTTGTGGCCTCTCCCGTTGCAGAGCACAGGCTCTGGACGCGCAGGCTCAGCGGCCATGGCTCACGGGCCCAGCCGCTCCGCGGCATGTGGGATCTTCCCGGACCGGGGCACGAACCCGCGTCCCCTGCATCAACCGGCGGACTCTCAACCACTGCGCCCCCAGGGAAGCCCCGGCATCTTGACCATTTTTAAACGTGCAGTTTAATGATATTAAGTGTATTCACATTGTTGGGCAACCATCACCACTCTCCAGTCTCCAGAACTTTTTTCATTTGAAAAACTGAAACAGTACCCGTTAGACAGTAACTCCTCATTTTCTCCTCCACCAACCCCTGATAACCACCATCTACTAGCTGTGTCTATGTATCTGACTACTCTAGGTACCTCATATAAATGGAACCATAGAGTATTTGTATTTGTCTTTTTTGTGATTGGCTTATTTCATTTAGCATAATGTCCTCAAGGTTCATCCATGTTGTAGCATGTGTCAGAAATCGGCATTTCTTATGCCGATGTTATTCTTTGACTTAACCTTTGTCTTCTTCCCTCTTTGACAACCAGGGGTCTAAGCCTTTATCACTTTGCCCCTGAGTTCCTGAAATAATGTCTTAACAAGTCTCTGGTGATCCTCCCCCTGCTTACAGCCATAAACTGTGATGTCTGCGTCATCTTTGAAAGCATGGTTTTCATCTGGTCGTTGACCACAGGGTTACCATGAATGGAGCCCCGTGGATGGGTTGGTGCAACACAGAGGCTCTGAATAGCCCCTTCTTGCTAAAAGCATTACAGTTTCCCTTCTGATATTCCCCATCTAGTCTAGCCCCTTCTACTTAATTTTTGAGTCCTTCATAATCTACTCAGATTCCGGTTTTTTAATGATCTCTTTACCCTGTGTTTTAATTTATGTATCACTGTTATTCGCCAAGGACCTTCATTTCTGTCAGGTGGTCATTTAACTTCCTCTGCAGAATTCAGTGTTTATACCTGTCTCTTCCTCTTTTTGCCTTTTATTCCTTTCATATGAAAATTTCAACTTACTTTCACGACCTATCCAAATACCATATATTCTGTGTAGCTCACTTTCTTCATGAAAACTTCACAACTGCTACAGCCCTCCCTATTTATAGTTCACTTAGTTACATTCTTACCCTTAAATACATCACTATAGATTGTGCTGTACCAGTTAGTAGTTTGCTAACTAGATTTCAGTTTCTTGAAGCCTGATGCTTGTTTTTCCCAGCTCCACTTTAGCAAGCAGAGTGCAAATATGCATTAAGTGGGCAATAAGTATTTGTTTTGTTAGTGGCATTTTCATGTTAATAGTACAATAATAGAACACATTATAGGCGTGCTATAAAAGCTTTCACTTTCTATTTCACTCTTGTTTCTAAACCACCCACGCTTAATTTACTTGCAAGTGCTTTTAAGTTTGAAAACTTTTAAGACAATTATTAGTGTTCCTTTTTTTCCACAGGCGACTTATTTGATTTAAGTGATGTTTAGCCCAGCATCATTCCAAAACGAGAAATATTTGATATATCTATAGGTGATTATCATTAGATACATATACAAGAGAGGGAAAAAACAAACAAAAACCTACCTGAACAATAATGTTGACACTAGGAAATGGACTGCTCTTAGAGCATTTGAATGCTGGACCTCCTATGTACGTGGAAAATGGGGTATTGTGTAAAGAATCTTGTTTAGTCCTTTTGCGTTTTGTTTCTTTTGTCTATTCTGTCTTCCTTAACTCTCATATTCCTTTTCTGAAGCTTAAACTCAAGGTCATTGTTGAGTGAGAAGGATATTACTCATCCTTTTCCTCCAGCTCAGGTGAATGGGATTTATCATTTTGGCCTTGATTTCCCTTCTTTCTGTTAATATTAAACAACATCGTAATAGCTGTAAAGATCAAATGCTGTAATTTGAGGGAGTACATGTTTAAAGTCTGTAAATATATTAACTCATACTACCTATGTGGCATCAAGTAGATATGACACAATTCAGTTCAGTAATGATGCATTGAATCACCAGTTGCATCTCACGCTAGGAATACAATGACGAACAAAATAACACCATGTTGACCTGGTGGATTTTATAGTTTAGTAGGAATATCTTAAGTAATTACAAGTATGTGAATGTGATTAAAGGTATGTAGAATACTGATTGCTGTGGGAGAGAATAGCAAGGGATTTATACCTTATTTATGGGGTTGGTGCAGGCCTTTGAGAAAGTGTTTTTTATTTTATAAATATATATATTTATCTTTTACAAATATAGGGGTCCTTTATTTCATTTCAGTTTGGTTCACATTAAACACTCACTACAAGCTTTTTTTTTTTTTTTTTTTGCGGTACGACATGGTACGCGGGCCTCTCACTGTTGTGGCCTCTCCCGTTGCGGAGCGCAGGCTCAGCGGCCATGGTTCACGGGCCCAGCCACGCCATGGCCTGTGGGATCTTCCCGGACCGGGGCACGAACCCGTGTCCCCTGCATCGGCAGGCGGACTCTGAACCACTGCGCCACCAGGGAAGCCCAACTACAGGCTTTTTTAATGTCTTATCCATAAAATAATAATCAGAAAAATAATACTAGGTTATCTGGGTTGCGTGGCCAAGTGTTACAGTGAGAGGAAGACACCATGGCTGTGTAGAGAATGTGGGTCTGAAAGTCACAAAGCCAACCAAGCTGAACCCTTGGGCAGTTTCTTAAATTCTCTTGACCATGGTTTCCTGATCTGTCTAGCGAGGACAATAATTCCTGCCTTGCCCAGCGTAGTATATAAGATACTCTGCCGTGTGTAAAAATGATAGTGGAACCAGAGCATTGAAAATCCAGTTTATTCCAGATGAACATGCATTTCCTGTACCTCTTACCCAAAGGGAATATATTTCAGAATTCATGGTCCAAGGTATTGGTCTCATTCCTGATGTGGAGAAAACAAGACATAAAATAAGGCCCAGAAGTGCAGTCCAGGAGTATGGAGTAGATCAGAAATCGTAAGCCCAATATACTGCTGCTGTTTTGAATTTGGTTTCATTTTCACACCTGCCCCAGGCTTCCTCATTTGTAGAAGCTTTATTAACAGGAACACAGGAGGAGTCAATGACAGCTGATCTGTTCCTCTTGTAGAACAAACTACAGTCCAACTCCAACACAGTCGTTAACGGTAACTGTTTCTTGTGCAAGTATTCTCCTGACCTGATAGAGCTACCAGTTTCAAAGTGATGTGTGAGGAAACCTGGGCTGATAGCAAAAATCCCAGTCAGAATAATGAGCGCTGCTTGAGCACCTGCTAAACTACTGAAAGTACTGAAGGTTGACCCTTGAACAACACGAGTTTGAACTGTGCAGGTCTACTTATACTTGGATTAAAAAAAAAATAAATACAGTACCTGTATTTTCAGTTTATAGATCTCTAAGTTAACTAAGTGTGGGGAAAAGTTTGTGTTTGATTAGAGATCACACTATGTGGAATCAAAAGAAATGATGCTATCCAAACTGAGCTTCCTGCCTTTGGGTGGTGAGTCATTTATCAATTCCTTTGTTTTTTGAGGTAGGGATAGAGCATTTTTGACTGCATGGGGACAATACCCCTAGCCCCCCACATTGGGCAATGGACAACTATATACATGGAACTATATGCCTATCATACTGAGTAAGGGTTCAGAAAATAACTGGGATATGGGCTGTAGATGAGGCACCAGACTGAAGCTAGAGTACAGATTTTGGAATCATCCTTCTACAGATGGCCGTGGAGCTGGACACAGTTTCTTGGGGATTTGTAGAAAGGAAGTACTCTTGAAAACACAAATATCTAGAGAGAGGGTAGAGGTACGTTTGGGGGGATAAGTATAGATTTAAAATCACATAACTGGAAAATATCTTGCACATCTTCTGATCTGGTATAGTCAAAATAAAGATGAATTGGGTCTTCCCTGGTTGTCCAGTGGTTAAGACCCTGTGCTTCTACTGCAGGGGGCATGGGTTCGATCCCTGGTCCAGGAACTAAGATCCTGCCTGCCGCACACCATGCCAAAATAAATAAATAAATAAATAAAATAAATAAGTAAAGATGAGTCAAAGAGGTCCTGTTAGCCTCAGTGATACAGTTTCCGTAAGTCATGGCGTAAAAGTCTCAAGTTTGCCTTTCTAGTGTAGGTTTTTTAAATCCACTTCAGCCTCATACTGGCATTTTGTCTGCGTTGAATTATAAATTGTGTGAGTGTATCAATTTCTTCCCTATGTTTATACTTAACACCCTTTAGGGGTAGCAGAATTTAAGATCTCTCTCAGGTAGTCAAATTTAAGTATATACATTGTCCCTGTTTATAAAAAAAATATCAAATAAAATAATTCCCTGGACATCTCTTCTAGATTGTTTTCCCTGGTTGCTCAGCCCGGTTCTTCTGTGAGCTTAGAAGTGTATCAAGTACTTGCTTTCATAAGCCTTATTTGTTTGGACTCTAGGTGGACCTTCTCTTTTATTCACTGAAACAGAGAAACACAGTGCCTGGCAAAATATAGGTAATATTTGCTGAATGAATGAACCATGCAGATTTCAGAGACTATACATTTTTAAAAGATATTCACTTATTAATCATTTTTCTTTTGGATCAAGTATAGATATTTGTAGGTAGCAGAGACACAATTAAGTTAATGTTCTTTTTTTCCAGTAGCTGTCTTTTCTCATGGTTTGAATTGAGGGCAGCAGTTGTTCTTTTTAAGAGCAAAAGCTTGGCTTAAAAAAAAATGAGTCTCATAAGCAAATATAAACCATATATAAAAGTATGTCAAACATAATAAAATTCTGATTATAAAATACTCATTACTCTTTAACCCCGAAGATCAAACGTTACAGGGTTGCCGATAAGGTTAATAGCATATTTTTTTAACCCTCCAAAATATCTTTTCTTTAAAGACCTTCTCTTTAAACCACAGAATGTAGAGATAGTTATGTTCTATTTATTGCTAATTTCTCTCTTGCTATTTTTCCCTTTTTTTTGGTATCATGCCCATAGCAGCTGTTTCCCTAACCCTTAACCCAACCCACAGGCTTTCCCACGCTCCTTTTATGGCTCTTGTTTGGCATTGATCCTTAGTTTGACAAGTAAAACACGTGTTTGAATAGTAGTTACGGCCAAGCTACAGTCCATCAGGTTTCCCATAGGGGTGATTATGCTTATTTTGCCCCCAAACCAGGATCCTTTTATGATAAAGTATTGAGTTCACTCTGAATAAGCCTTCAGCTTCCTCACTGAATTCCTCATTCCTTGGTGATACGGTGACAGATGACTCTGAGATTCTGTAAACTCAGTGTGAGTGAAGCTTGTGAGATGGGAAGAGAGTTGGGGACACATGGCAACATGGGCTTCAGCGTTAGACAAAGTGAGGTTTAGTTCAAACTCGGACACATACTAGCTTGTGGATATAATATTCAATATCTGTGGGTTTTAACCTCCTCATGTATAAAAGGAAGTAATAACTACCTGCCCTTGGAAACTCTGAGCCAGAAGGAGTCGTTTGGGTAGATTTCAAACCAATATGCAATGGGCCCCATCACTATTTCGTTTATAAATATAAAATCACAGTTGCTTATCTAAGGTATACATCCATGGCTCAACCATACCCATAGCACAGTCTGAATTTTAGTTGCAGAAACATTTCCCAAGGTGATGTGTGAATGTATGTGAAATCGTGGGTGGACACAGGAGGAATGAGGGACTTAAAAAATGAGGGATTGAAAGTATTGTGAATATCAGCCTCTTTGAATTTCAGGATCTGATAGTAAGTGGTCTAAATTATATTAAAAAAAAAAAACAACCACCCTGTCATTAGGTTTGTTTTCCTTTGCACAATACTTGATAACTGGATTGAATTGCTTTCTTGTGAGCTATCTTTATTGTCCTTATTCCCAAGAGCTACTTAATACATTTTAAGTGTTCAGGGAAGAATCAGTAGTGGTTCAATCAATAAATGAAATAATAAATGAATTTAAGCCAAATTCAGAAATTTAAGAAAAAATGCATACAACCCCCTTTTGTGTGTGTTGAGTTTGTGGGTGTGTATATGATTAAATGGTTATGATTTAAAATAAGGCCAGAATTAAACATTCAAAAAGCATTTATTAAGCAGCCATTATGTACCAGGAATAGTAGACTAAATAACATTTTCTAAAGTTACAGGTTTTCCTCCAAATTTAGGGGTACTCTTGTACATGCTGTTTAAAACAACTTAATTTGTTATCGGTGTGGGTTTCAGGTGCATCTGAAACTGAAAATTGATTCTACAATGTTCATTACTTTTTGAGCCTAAAGATCAAGCCTTACAGGATTGCTGATAAGGTTAATAGCATACTTTTTTTTAACCCTCCAAAATATGTCCTTCTGCACAGTGGGGTTGATAATACCAATTAGAGAGGTACTGGGAGAATTAACTGTGATAATGCATGTAAATTGCTGAGCACAAAGCTTGTCACATAATAGGCACCCACTAAAGGTTAACTGTTGTTGATGCTTTGAGGAGTGTGCATCGTGTAACTGATTGCATTGGCTGTTAGTGCTCAGCTGTGGTCTCCCTGGGTCCTGGGCACCAAACTTGAGCAGTACACTTTTGTGAACTAACTTCACCGCCGGCAGCACCTTGACATTCCTCTGCTTGTTTTCTAGTTGTCCACTTTCCTGATACATTTTGTCTATGTTTTATTTAATGCAGTTACATTTGAAAAAGGTTCATTAGCTTAAATCCTTTCTGAAAGAGACAACCACAAAATGAAAATGACCATCATTAATATTTTATCAGTTCCTCCGATTCCTTTTTTCAGTGTTCTCATAGTTTATATAATTAGGATTGTAATGTTTTTTTGGCTGCGTCGGGTCTTAGTTGGGGCACTTGGGTTCTTCGTTGAGACATGTGGGATCTTTCGTTGTGGCGCACAGGCTCTTCGTTGTAGTACACAGGCTCCTCTCTAGTTGTGGCGCGTGGGCTGCAGGGTGCATGGGCTTTGTAGTTTGTGGCATGCGGGCTGTCTCATTGAGGTGCGTGAGCTCAGTAGTTGTGGTGCACTGGCTTAGTTGCCCCACAGCCATGTGAGATCTTAGCTCCTGGACCAGGGGTTGAATCAGCATCCCCTGCAGTGGAAGGTGGATTCTTAACCACTGGACCAAAAGAAGTCCCTGTAATGTTTTTATTGACTGGTTTTCTATATGTTTAAATTAATGGTATTTTCTGACCATCTTCTACAACGTTAAAAGTATGACAACTTTATCACTTTTATACTTGTATCAATTTGCATCAGTTTTATCACTTGTACACTTCTTAATAGTCACTGTGTGAATGTATTATTTTATTTAAGCATTTCTCTCTTGTTGGACTGGTCGATTATCTCTAGATTTTGTCAGGGTAAATGATACTGAAGTAAATATTTTTATAAACCCTGGTTTGATTTTCTGATTATTTCTTCCAGGTACATTTCTATATATGGGATTATGGATTAAAGAAACTAAATATTCTGTATTTTAAAGTAATGGTTTACAGTATATAATTAAAATTAGAAGAAATTTTCTTTTAAAAATCCGAGAGCAGTGGTTTTTAAGGTACTCTGTGACATCTCCTTTGGGGTTGCTATTGAGAGGGAAGAGCTATACCCCGAAGGTAACTTTTTTCATGTCTCTTTCTTTTTTTAAAAAAAAATAATTAATTAATTAATTTGGCTGCATGGGTCTTAGTTACGTCACACAGGGTCTTTTAGTTGCGGCATGCGGTACCTTTAGTTGTGGCATGTGGGATCTTAGTTGCGGCATGCGAGATCTAGTACCCTGACCAGGGATTGAACCCGGGCCCGCTGCATTGGGAGCGCAGAGTCTTAACCACTGGAGCAGCAGGGAAATCCCTCATGTCTCTTTCTTAGAGCAAGTGAAACGGATGCACTTTCAAAATGTCAGATTTGACAAAAATTAAAGTCATGTGTTTTTGTTTCATTTTTATGATGAAATATGAAAGGTTTATTTATTTTGAACACTACTATATCCTAAATACCATATTTAATAAATAATTTCTTTGAAATTAAATTTCAGCAATCTGGTTAATATTAATGAAGAAAGATAGTGGCATGAGGGTAGTTTTAGGAACTTTTTAAAATCAGGTGAAGAATATTTTACCAACGTGACAACTGTCACCAAAATTTCTCTTACAAAAAAGTATGGAAAAATATTTAGATACTGTTGCAAGTATGGAGAAAATATCACTCTATTCTCATTCCACCCGTCCCCAAAGGGCCTGGACGTCAGAGGGAGCTAGGTCTTCAGAGAAGAGAGAAAAAACTGTGTGATAGAGAACATTTTGGAATCTTCCTGGCAACTTGCAAAAGAGTAAGAGAAGGAGAAAGGACAGGATCAGGAGTTGGCAGTAAACTGTAGTGTGTAAATCCCTCAGAGCTCCATTCTCTAAGCTCAATCAAGTCTCATAAATTCATGCATGCTTGCTTGCAAGTTTTACATTATTTTTAACACGCAAGCATGGTCTGTGCTTCTTGCTGAGGTTGACGTGATGTGGGATAGAGGCAACCCTAGAATAAACTAATGTCCAAGAAGATTGAAAACGCAACTGATAACTATAAGTAACTGGAATCTTAGTCAAGCGTAAAGATCTGACTTGAATTTGGGGGCATCCAAGGCAATTTTTCTTGTATCCCAGGGCCCTGGGGGATGCCAGGTGAAGGCTCAGTTACAGGAGTTTTCATAAGCACTGCTGAGGTCATAGCACAAGCTCTGCTTTTCACTGTTATATGAAGCAGAGTCCCTGAAGATTGGCTGCCCTGGTGCTAAAGCAAGTCACCATGCTGGATGCACTTCAGTTTATCTTTAGATATATAAGCTCTGGATACTTCTGGGTTAAGGTTTAGTCATTCCACTTTGCTATCAGATTCCGGATAAGTTATCAGGCAATAGAAGCATGACTGTCTCACCCTTCATTCATATGTCCTAAATCTGACAGGCATTTGGACTCTCCTTTAATAGGAATAGGGGAAGGGCAGGTATATGAGTGATAGACTTGTTTAATATTGTCACAAGTACTAGAGCTAGGGACAAAAATAAATGCTCTTCTGATCATGGGAGGTGTTTAAGCATAAGTGGAAACTGGGTTTGGTCAGGATAAAATAGAGGATGTTGAAATGGTAAAACCATAATAGTAATGATATGTTCAGTAGAATAGTTATATTAGATGAACTTATGTGCTCCACTGGTTGAGAAATTGTCAAAGTGTTAAATTACCCACCTTAAAATATTATGGCGTTGATTTTTAGACACATATTTGTATTTTGTTTCAAAAGTTGACCTTCCCACCATTTATTTTGCCTTTGTGTAAATATAATTTTCATGTTTCGTTGTTCAGGAAACATTTTCTACTAATAGTAGCTCTAATGTTGGTGATCAAATTAGTTAATGTTTTTATACATGTCACTATCAGATGTAAATCTGTGTTCACACCAGGTATAACAACTCAAGACCGAGAATATTCTATTGGCTGTGAGGTTTGTTGCTTTAATTGAGGCCAAGTTAATCTGTAGAATTTAACAATTATACTGCCATCTGTCTTAAGGGTTTATAACTCTGGTAGAGAATAAGCAAATAGCATAAAACACTTGTACCTGTGGGCGCTGCTCAGTTTTATTGGTAATAAAAAAAAAAGACATGCTGACTTTTGTGCTTGGGAACAGAATCTGTTTCTAACCTTTGCTATTAACAGGAAGTGGGAGAGGTGAAATGAGGCTTGGTTTTGTGGCTGGGCCAGAGCACTCTGTGTTCCTAAGTGTGGCATCCAAGTTTCATGTCTGTCTAGCTTCTTGCTCCTTGGAATAGCTGGCCTTTGAAGTCCTAAAAACATAGATTGGTAATGGGCAACATAAAATCAAGAGTGGGCAAATATTTGGAAAATCCAAGCTCTGAGAATAGCCAGTCTAGGATAATTTGGCTCAGATTTTGTCATAGCTGTGTTTTCCTTTCCCACCTAAATTATAAATTTTTACTAATATAATAGCATGTGTTTCCCAAGTAACAATCATTGAAAAGTCTCGACTTGTGTTTTTAGATAGAGCTATTACTGTATTTATTTTTAGATTTTAGGGCAGCAATAATTTCTTGGCCAGTGTATTAAAATGACAGTCCAGCCCCTGAGTGCCTTTTTTGGTAATTAGACATAGTATTAGAAGAAAGAATTCTAATGTAAATTTTAGGTTAAATACTGAACTAATACATTTAATAAAGATAAACCTTTTGTCCTACTGCATATTATCGGTGAGGGTACCCATTATAACATGTACTATGTCCTGTTTTAGAAAATATTTTCTGTCAGGAAAAACCCCACATAATTTAATAAAGACTGTTTTCACCAAGGTCATGTTGTAAAACGTATATGTGTATAGAAGGACATAACAGTAGCTCCAGCTAGACTTTTGTGAATACTTAGAGAATATCCCATTTACCAATGCTATTATCTCCTCCTCCCTCTAAGAAAAGAAAAACAGGCCGATTTTGCTAAGTTGTCCCAAAGGGAAGACGTATATGAATATTTTTATATGTTTAGGAGTATATGAATTTTAAACGCCAGTCTGAGTTACTAGCATACTTATCTCCTGCCTTGGAGAGAATTCTTAAAACTGTAAAGATGATTAAGTTTAAATTACTATAGACTTTTGAAATCTGATTTAATAGTCTAGTGCTTACCTTTTAAAAATTTCCTGTCTTTTACGGTTATGACTGTCAGAATATAACACACATTTTTTAGAGATCGTAATTTTGCAATACCGATACCTTTATCTAATTTGTTATATAATTAACAGTAATAGTTTTAAATGTTTGTTGCATGATAATTAGTCTTGGAATGCTAGAAATCACTGGTATATATATCCAGTGAAGCCTGGGTTGATTTTAGTTATGTTTGGTTTCATACGGTACCAAATTATAATGCCACTCTCTATATTCAGGTTTCTAAAAAAAACAAGTGGCCTTTTTATTTATCAAAATGTATTTATACAAATTTATCAAATGTTTAGTAAAGTATACATACATGTGAAATATACACATATTTAAAATAGAGCCCTGGGACTACCCTGTCCTTCCAGTGGTTAGGGATCCGAGCTTCCACTGCAGGGGGGCAAGGGTTCGATCCCTGATTGGGGAACTCAGATTCTGCATGCTGCATGGTACAGCCAGGAAAAAAGATAGAGCCCTATAAATTTTTGTATTATCATAGATATGAACGTTATAGAAGATAATGATGATTAGATGTTACATCTCTGTCAGGAACTCCATTCCCCCCCACCCCAAATATCCCTCCTTCCCTCCCTCCCATAGACACAATGTACACGCTCATATGCCCATATCTTCCTTGATTGACTTCTTTCTTGAGACTTTAATCCTGAAATGTTTCCTAGCACGCAGACAGCTGAGATGAAAGTGTTCTTTTTAAGTGCACACTTTTCATAATGCCTTGAACTTGTTTTTCTGTGGCAGAGGGAAACAACCTCATGCACCTGGACAAACAAAGGTGTTCCTTCCAAAACAGACTTTCAGAATCATTAATTCTGGTTTAGAAATAATTATAAAGGTTAAGTGGACTCTCATGCGTAAGGTTTTAGTGCCGGTGAGTGGCTGATCTGTGTTTTGCCTCTCCCTTGCTTGCATATTCCCTGTGACACCTGCATGTATGAGTCTTCTGTTACAAATCTGATTCCATTTGTAGCAAGTGGGCCAAAGACATCCCTCCTGGAGATATGCTGGGCCCACTGGCTGAGATAATAAGCACTTCATCCCGAACACATGCTGAGGTAAGGCTAGTGCTGGTAAAGGTGGGGGAAGGAGGTGGGGTTTTGGTTCCTTTGGGTGCTAACTGTGTAGAAAGAGCAGACAGTACCTAGCATGATAACCTAGTAAGAAATAACTAAGATGTGAGTGGAGACATTGTGTTTGTTTTAAGGGTGAAGTGACAGTGTCTTTCAGTGAGGGGGAAGCTGGTGAGAGATGAAACAAACTAGCAGTAGAAAATGTTGCATTTTTGCATTTTTTAGCATAATTGTAAACACAGAATTCAGACACAGTAGGTATTAACAAAGTAAAACTTTGAAAGAATAATTTTTTTTTGCTTGAAATTCTTATTTTTTTAAGCTTTGAATTTTATTTATTTTTTATACAGCAGGTTCTTATTAGTTATCCATTTAATACATATTAGTGTATACATGTCAATCCCAATCTCCCAATTCATCACACCACCACCCCTACCCCGCCGCTTTCCCCCCTTGGTGTCCATACGTTTGTTCTCTACAGCTGTGTCTCTATTTCTGCCCTGCAAACCGGTTCGTCTGTACCACTTTTCTAGGTTCCACATACATGCGTTAATATGCGATGTTTGTTTTCCTCTTTCTGACTGACTTCACTCTGTATGCTTGAAATTCTTAAGAGTGTTACAGTAACCATATTAGTTCTTGCTGTATTACAGAATGACTGTAAAACAAGGTGGTCCATTCTTAGTTATTAGGAAGGGCAAGGGCGGAGACGAGAAAGGAACAGGTAGCTAGTGATCAGTCGACAGGAGTGGAGCAAAGCATCTTGTCCCTCTTGCATTTGGGGGGATAATTTACATAAGTAGACCTCTCACTTTTTCTGTCTCTTTTTCGCCCTCCTTTCCCCTTTTAATTGATTTGCCTGATCACAAGTTTCTGTCTCCCTAGGAAAGTAATTCGATAAGTGCAAATAGATGTGGAGGAACATATGTAAATTGCTGACTTTCTAAGCTAAGAATTTGAACATATGCTTAGGAGTTTGTTTTATTAAAAAATCCTACCGTTGTCAATTACTGTCATAAACCCGCGGATGAATCAACATTGACGTTCTCCTACCTATGCCAAAATAAAAATTGCTTGTAGGGTGATGTGGAATAATGTTTACAGCTGCCTTATGGATGATTTACATTGAAACTGCTATGCATAGACTATCTATTAATTGGAAAATCATAGAAAAAAATAAGTAAGTTTTCATCTACCAAACAGCCAGTAACAAACTTTGATAAATATTAACAATGATTATAACTAAAAAAAACCCCAGAATACCAACAACAGAATAGCCGTATCAAGACAGTGGATCATGATGTGATGACGGTCGAATTCCATCCTGAATCCTGTCCATCGTGGCCTCCATGTTCTGCTCTGACTCCTTACACAGTACAGCAACCACACTTCAAAGCCAAATGAGGACTAGTTTGCTCAGGAAATTCTAGTTTTACTGGTATATAGCCCTTAGTCCTAAGCAAAAATGACAGACTATAGGGGATCCTGTGTCCATCATTCGAAAGCACTAGAAAAGAACATGTTTTAGGGACTTCCCTGGTGGCCCAGTGGTAAAGAGTCAACCTTCCAATGCAGGGGATGCAGGTTTGATCTCTAGCCCGGGAACTAGGATCCCGCATGCGTGCCACAGATACTGAGCTCGCGTGCCTCAACGAGAGAGCCTATGTGCCGCAAACTACAGAGCCCACGCGCCCTGGAGCCCGCAGGCCACAACTAGAGAGAAGCCGGCCCACAGCAACAAAGAACCCGCGCCACAAAGAAAGATCCTGCATGCCTCAACGAAGATCCCACATGCTGCAACTAAGACTCGATGCAGCCAAAAGAAAGAAAGAAAGAAAGAAAGAAAGAAAGAAAATAAATTTTTAAAAAACCACATGTTTTAGATAACCTTGGATTAGCAGGAACATACATGAGTTGCCAAAAAATATCAATTTAGAATACTTAAAGAGGTAAGCTCCTAGATTGGTTTAGGTGACCCATAATGTCTGGTGGTAATGCATGTTTTTAGAGTAGTTTTATCTTTAAACCTCAAACAAGTTGGTGACATACATAATGCTAGTGGAGTTCTTTCCACCAGAGGATGGGTGCTAAAGAAATTGATATATTTTTTTTTATCATGCAGTGTTTCTGATAGCCTGCCTGCTTTAATTTTCACCATACTTCTCGTCCTTATTTAAGAGAATATTTCACTTTTTAAAATAAAGTCTCATTATGATTTAATTAAAAATCTGTTTTTTCCTTGCCCTAAGGAACATTGTAATTTATAAATATGAGTTTATATATGTATATTTGTGTTAAAATACATTTATAAAATTGACATTTATCTTATTAATAAAATAATATAAATATAATATAATTGGCTAGCAATCAGGTTGGGCCAGATATTACTCTAAATGCTTTATAGATATTAATTTATGTAAACCTTTCAACAGCCCTGAAAGAGACCTTTATATTTTGGATTCATTGTAAAGTTATGCTCAGAATGTCTGTGACCTATTTCTATGTTGCTTATTGTTCTATCTGTCTGTCTATTTATCTATCTATTATCTATTTAATGGAGCTAAAGACAGACACATAGAAATATGATGATATATTATTTTGTTTGCTTCCCAAGTGTCTGACGCACTGCCTGCTTTTCTAAGCATGTAGGTAGGGTTAAGAGGCAGCATAATATAATGCTTATGAGCCCCAGTCTGGTTCTAGACTACCTGGTTTTGAATCCCAGCTCTGCTTCTTACTGGCTTTGTGATTTGGGGCAAGTTACTTCAATTGTCTGCCCTTCAGTTTCTTCCTTTGTTAAATGTGTATAATAATGGTACCAGCTTGAGAAAGTTGTTATCCAGATGAAATGAGTTAAAATTTTTAAAGCACTTAGAGCAGTGACCAGCACATATTAAATACGACATAAGTAATAATATACATAAATATGTATTTGAATACTCAAGACATTCCCAAAGGGAAGATACTTAATTCAGTTGATAAAAACTTAAGCAATGAGAATGGCAACTGGAAGAGGTTTTATAACAAAATACAGGGAATTATCCAGATATTGATCCCTCTGTCAGACAGCTATACCTATGAATTCTCTGCTTGTTACTGGAGTAAGTGGTTGCTGGCTGCAAGTGAGAACAGAAAATGAAAATTTCCAGCTTGTGAAAAACATCTGGAGCTTTTACTTGACTACAAATTTAATATGAGCCAACTGTACGATGCAGTTGTTTAAAAGAAAAAAAGAAGAAAAAGAAAAAACCCTTAGGCCTTCCTTAGGCAGTATAAATAGAAGTGTCTGCATCATGGGAAGTCATATCTTTGATGTACTTAACACTGGCCAGATCACAGGTGGAATACTGTTTTCTGTCCAAGGCACCATAATTTTACGAAAGGCACTGACAAACTGGAGAGACAGAAGTCTGGAAATCATATAGAAAACAGAGGAAGTGGGACTGTGTAGCCTAGAAAAGAGAAGACTGAGGGAACTAAAACACCTGTCTTCAATTATTTACAAGGTTGCCATTAAAAAAAAACGGACACATTTGTATATCGCTCTAGGATGCAAAAGTGGAATCAATAGAATGAAAGTCTCATGCATATTTTAACTCTATGTTAAGGGAGAAAACTTTAGAACAACTACAGAGTCCAATAATGCGAGTACAGTTGACCCTTGAACAACACAGGTTTGAAGTGCTTGTGTCTACTTATACGCAGATTTTTAAAACAGTAAATACTGCAGTATCACATGATCAGCAGTTGGTTGAATCTGCAGAGGGCTGGCTCTAAGTTATACACAGACTTCCAGCTGTGCGGAGCGTCTGTACCCCTAACCCCTCTGTTCAAGTGTCTACGGTACTTTGCTCCCCTTAATGATGGGTACTGGTGCTGGGTCTTGCAGGAGTGCTGTACGAAGAATTACTGTATGTGGTCAAAGATTAGATTCCATTACTCACATTCACTAAAATCAAGTTTATGCATTCATATCCTCACAGGGCTTGGGCAGTGACAATCCCTGGAAAATTCATTAAGATTTTTAAGGCTGTTATTTGACTGCATGGAGTAAAAAACATCTATATAATTAGTTTACTTTTATTCAGGCTGGTTTTGAAATCTTATTTAAGTAAGGGATCAAGGAACACTGGGTGATATGGTATTTTCCCAAATTTCATAAATTCCTTTAACTTAGGTTTAGTAACTTATTAAGAATTCTTTATATGTAGGCCAACAAAAATAGTTGATAAAGACTGGTTGAGTATTGTATGGTTTTGGGATCTGATCAGAGAAAACCTATAGTTCTTTCTGATCAGAGAAAACCTATAGAGAAAATCTGTAGAGTTCCCAGATCTCTAGCTGGGTGGCAATATTAAGAAGGGTGGAAATGTTGTGTACCTTTGAATTTCATATACGAACAGTATTTGAGGTTCATATCAGTACACTAAAGGTTCTCTTTAAGGATGAGTGAAGTGAATATTACTGGAAAATATAATAGAAGATAGCTATGGTGTAGCCTGGGAACTGACTTTATATTTTACAGGCATGTTTCTCTTGTGATATCTCATTCTTGTGACTTCAGATGTATGCTTTCTTCTGGTTAGGTATGTCCTAGATGTTAGCCTTCCTTTCAACTCGTTTTGTCACAGTGTTTGCCTTTGTTGTATTTATACTACCAAGTGTCAGACATTAGATTGTTTGGTTTCAGCAATTTTGTTATAACTTTTTTGAAAAGACAATAAAAGTTTAGTAATTTATTTTTGGTAATTAATTTAGTAATTTATTACTAAAAATTTAGTAATAAAATTTTAGTTTTAGTAATTTTTCTCATAGAAGACAGGTATTTAAAATGTTCATTTAATAAATTTAACCATCTAATGTATATATTTCCACATTGGGTAGAATAACTAAAAAGTAAAGAAAGATTATCTAAAGAGAAAATTAAAAAGTCACGTTCATATATTTTTCTTTTGCCATATTAGATAACGTGAGTTTTTTATAATCTAGAATATTCTGTAATCCTCCCAAACTCTTCAGAGAAAGAATTTCTTCATCTTCTTGAAACAGAAATGGATGCATCTGAGGAACTGTTTCCACATCCTATCAGTGGTCTCAGTCTCATCTACTTATATCCTTAACTCTGAATTACTAAGCACTTGGTGAGGGACTGTGTCCTCGCCATAGAATTTTGGCTTCTGGTTGTAATCTGTTCAATTGTGAAGAAACATCACAAATCAAAGCATCTTGTTTGAATGTTTATTATTAAAATTTTGATGCATATTTTGCTTTTTAATACAGACGAGAAGATTGATATAATTGATGTGTATATTAATTACAATCCGTACATTTTTGGAGGTTTTTTTTTTTTAAATGTTCCAAAGCATGGGACCAGATATGTGCAAAAGGAGTGAGGTTATTGTGCATTTAAGAGTTCAGATTGCAAATTGATTCCTCTGTTCCTCTGCTTCAGAAGTAGTCGAATGAGCATCATCAAAAGGGGTTGAATTACTGGAATATTAAAAAAAAAACTTTTAAAAAATGTAATCTCATCTATAAAATGAAAAGATTAATAGGCAAATGTTGTAACTGGGATTTGTGGAATTGGTTGACTCTAAATAGCATTGATGCTAGAAACCTTTTCTTCTCTTCTGGTTATAATGCTGCCACTTGTATCCTCCATTAGGACCTTTGAGAAAAATGACTTTCGTTGATAGTACGAATAAGCATTTCATTAAGTAATGGTTTTGAGTATAATTAAGTTCTATTTCTTAATATTGCCTTCGACGAATATAGGTCAGAAAAATAGAATACGGGAGTTTGACTTCCGATTTCTTTCTTTTTTCTTTAAATGGTTACTTTTTGGGCTGTTTTATCTTATTTTTAACCATTGTCTCAAATTATTCCTTGGCAGAGTGCTGCAACATAACAGCCCTTTTAAAAAATTGGTTAAAAATTTGAGAGAATAGAAGTATGGGCCTTCTGAGATGAAGAGCATTTTGAGTGTAAGACGGTTTAGTTGTAAATATTGTATTGGTCATGTCTGTGTTTGAGAAGCGCTCTTCTAAGCCAACTAACCATGTGGGGTGGGAAGACTATCCTGAGTAATGTAATAGGCTCATTTTAAATGAGAAAATAGAGAACACTTTGCTGAGCACCTACTACATGCAAGATGCTTTGGTAGGGAGGGATTGTAAGAGAGGAAGTTGACATATTTGGCCAGTAGAGTTTGAGAAGGATCAGTGTGAGTTCTTGGTACATTTGGTAGGATTCCCCAGTGAAGCTATCGGGTCCTGAACTTTTGTTTGCAGGGAGTTTTTTAAATTACAGACTCTATTTCACTTGCAGCAATTGGTCTATTCATATTATCATTTCTTCTTGATTCAGTTTTGGCAGGTTATATGTTTCTAAAAACTTGTCCATTTCTTCTAGCTTGTCCATTTTGTTGGCATATAACTGTTCATAATATTTTCTTATGGTATCTGTATTTCTGTGGTACAGGTTGTTATTTCTCTTGTGTTTACTTTTTTGTGAGTGCCATTGTTGATGTTTTGTTTTTTGATTTTTATCTCTATCATTTCAATTTCTCATTTTGTTTCAAATACTGAAGCATCAAATCCGTGTTCCATGTATCCTAGACGCTGATTCTCTTATGTTAGTCCAGAATCCACACAGCATCCAAATGCCAGCTCTGCTGCATCTTGGCTTATGGTTATAGGCTTGAACTCCAAAATGCCCCCAAATGTTTTTAAATTTTATTTGTGTACATTTTCAAAATAACCTTCCTTTGAGGTCACAGTTTTATGTGAACTGTAGTTAAACTCTTTTTTTCCATGACTTGTAGCATATGGTATTTAACTGTTTGCTAGGGGGGCTTTCCTCAAGTAAACATATTTGTACAAAAGCATTTCAAGAGCATTACAGTTAAAAAGAGGAACTCCTCTAAGGTGACTTGATTGCTTAAACATGGGTTTGAAAATTAAAATATTTATGGCTTAGCATGCTGTTTCATTGTCTTTCAAGATTAGTTATAATATCTGACCTTTGGGAAGGAATAAGCTTTTACAATTTTTGCAACCAAAATAACCTTTCTGACATTTCATCCTGAAGTATTTGCCTCTAACAGAAGAGAAGCAAATCAGTTGACATTGCAGCCAACCAGTATTGACCCTGCACTTTAAAAAACATCTATTGCATGCAATTTGAAAATATAATCAAACATAAATCTAGGATTGGAATTTTCTGACCTAATAGACTATGATTGCTTTCCATAAATTGTGCCCCTGGTGTCATTTTTCCTTGTTTTTAAATAACCCACTGAATTCTCACATCTTTTTGTTGTTGTTGTTGTTGTTGTTGTTGTTGTTTGGAGGTACGCGGGCCTCTCATTGCTGTGGCCTCTCCCGTTGCAGAGCGCAGGCTCCGGACGCGCAGGCTCAGCGGCCATGGCTCACAGGCCTGGCCGCTCCGCGGCATGTGGGATCTTCCTGGACCAGGACCAGGACCCGCGTCTGCTGCATAGGCAGGCGGACTCTCAACTGCTGCGCCACCAGGGAAGCCCCGAATTCTCACATCTTTTACCTGTCATATTATCAGAAAGAAAGGGCCTCTAGCATTTTTCTATACTGTCAGCCCTGCAACAACAAATCATACTAATATTGGAATGCATATTCGCTATTCTAAGTGTGGCTTCTGGGAGGGCTTCTGTGTGAAGTGTTAGGCTTGCTATCTGAATCATAAACACAGCTGCAAACATCTAGAGGGTGATTATGGATATCACTTGTAAATCAGAGATACTCGTCACAGGGTAATTTGGAGACTTGCTGCAAAACATACACATAATCAATGGGCAGGTCATGATCATGGCCCGGCTTTTCTAGTACAGTGGTCTTAGTGCTTTTCCCAGGAAATCAGGTGATCGTACCCCATGTGCAGTAATCAAACAGGTGGGCAAACTCTGATCTTTTCATCCTTAAAAAAACCTATACAATGAAAATTTCAAAACTTGATGAAGGATATATCATTGTTAGTAGTATCTGTGACTCCAGTTTAGTGGTTAAAATGATCAAGGGTAATGTGCATGTTTGTGCTTATGTGACAAGTAGCAAAATGGTAGTATGGCTAGACTGTGGGTTCTCATGTGGTCTTGGATTGAGACGGACTTAATCTTGGCTCTGCAAGTTACTAGAATTGTGGCCTTGGGGCAAATCATTTAAATTCCCAAAGCCCTGATTTCTTCATCTATAAGATGCAAAATGGTTATAGTGTCTTTAATGTTTTGGGAAGAGTTTGAGATGCTGTATGTAAAATATCTAGCACCGTGCTTGGTGCAGCATTAATTTTTTTAAAAAGTGATATCAACCACAACTTCTCCTGAAAGGGGAAAGGAAGTGATGATTTAAATCATCTCAATATGTTAAGTCATTTGTTAAAATTCTGCTAGAATCATGAGGTAATTTTAGCATATGCGATAATGAGAACTCCATAGACAATTTATTAGCCTTACAGTGACTTATCTTTAAATGGGGCAACTATCACCATCAAGAAAATCAAAGAAACAGAAAACTAAAGCACACTAAAACATTTGGAGAAGTGATAGTGTGATTCACTTTGAAATTGTTTTTTTTAACATCTTTATTGGAGTATAACTGCTTTCAATGGTGTGTTAGTTTCTGCTTTATAATAAAGTGAATCAGTTATACTATAAATATGTTCCCATATGTCTTCCCTCTTGGGTCTCCCTCCCTCCCACCCTCCCTATCCCATCCCTCTAGGTGGTCACCGAGCTGATCTCCCTGTGCTATGTGGCTGCTTCCCACTAGCTATCTATTTTACATTTGGTAGTGTATATATGTCCATGCCACTCTCTCACTTTGTCACAGCTTTGAAATTTTTAATACAATTCCTTGGCTATTATCAAGAACGGATTTTTTTCCCCCTAAATGGAAAAGTTTATGTAATGTTTAGGAAGATGTTATTTTGCTTCAACATCAGTTAACTGTCTTCAGTAAAAGGCAGAATCTGATTTCTCTGCAAGACGATGTGAGCATTTGTTTAATGTTTAACGCAAGGTCTGATTTCAAGGTTTGGAAAGAAGAACGTGATTAAATCATTTCAAATATGGAAACTAAAAAAAAAAGCTACTAGTTTAAGAAATTGGTTTTCTAGATGTTTAAGCATTTCACGCAGGATGGACTACTTATTAATATAGGAGAAAACTAATAACAGTTCTTGTATGTCAAGATTTCAGTTAGTGATGCTACCCATTCCCACATCATTCTGGATTTCTTCTGTGTACACTTGGTGGCATCATCTTGCATAGTCTGAAAGGCAGCAAAAGCTCTCAGGAAACTGTCAGGGAATATCCAGGTGTTCCAAATCCTGGTAAGCCATTTACATCGCTGCTTTCAGAACAGATGCCCCAATAGTCTCCCATGTTTAAGCTCCACCACAAATGCGCACAGGTGAGCACAAATGGGTCTTGGCCATGCAGGGATATGGTGATCTATGGGTGTTTTGGAGTCAAGATCCCAGAGGCTTGAGGCTTTCCATACCCTACATTAGTATTCTTGGGGCACTTGCATTTTCTGTCAATGGCTCATCTGAATACTAAGTGCTGAAACTAATGTTCCCTGTAGCTCCCTCTAATGGGCCTGGCTGATGTTACAGTCTTGGAAATTTCCATGTCTGACTCGGAGATAACAGTTACTGGGCCTGTTAATTGAATGTGTGGTTAACTGCCAAGCTACTCTTCACGCCTGCTTTTATTCCTTCTTTATGAAAAGAGCAAATTATCTGAAAAGGAACAGAAAACACATACGTATTTTCGTTTAAGGGACTGTAAAAAAAAATACACTGAGGAATTTTGGACCCCTTATTGTCCTGATGCTGGGGAAAAATGGGCTGAAGGTAGACCTTACACTGATATAATTTAGTTACTCGATTACCTTTGGGCAAAGGTTCTAACGAAAGCCTCCTTTAAAAGATAGAAGAGGGTGATTTTGCTGAAAATTTAGGAGATGGTATTCATACCAATGATGAATGAATAAAGAGAATACAATTGGGAACTTTTACTGCTAACAGTTAAATGTTATACGAGGAAGATCCTTTTATGGTTTGTGTTTTTACTGCCTCTCCTAATGCATCAGAGTTTATGCCCACATACACTGAGACACCAGCAAAGATGTCTTTATTCAAGAACACTTTGAATGTATCAAATGAATGCTCATCTTGTTCTCTTCTGTGCCGTGGCGGTACCTTTTCTAGGCGGAAGGAAGTACTCGTGGTTCCTTTGTGTAGCAGATTCACAAACTACATCATTTAGGCAGATATTTTTTGAATCAAGGGACTTTTTGATAATAATCACTTGATGTAATCCCCTAGTTCTTGATACACACCATGCCTTAAATGAGCTTCTGCCTTTGTTACAAGATTTTCTTTTGTTTGAAAGAAAATTGTCCATTTTGTTTGGAGAAGGATCACTCCAATTTTTCATCCTTTGTTTTGGGGTCACAGTGTGTTACTTTACTGCATGAGAGCAAAAGTCAGAAAGCACTGTGCTGCTAAACCATGGAAGTGAACACAGTTGAAATGGGCTACTCATAGAAACTTAACATTTTATTCTAAAATATGGTATTTTGAAAAAAAAATAGGTCCCTGTTGTATATATATAAGCATAGGCTGCTGCTGAGTCCCTAGGCACCTCTGTTCCTTACTTTTAATATGTATATAAGCACAATTATTGAAGGAATTGTGTTGTAGCAAAGTTAATATTTATGGTCTTTTTCTATTGTTGCTCTGTGGGCAGGGATAATTATGGTGGGAGAACTACCTTATATTTGTGTTCTTGTCCAGGACTGAAGCAGATTTACTCCTTGATGCTAGGCAAGTCATGCTTTCTGTGCTGTTCTTGTTGCCACAATACTTAAAATATTCTGGATTCATCGGAAGTTTTTATTTACATCTCTATTCTGTCCTTTTAATTCTCAGTAATAATAATCTCCCTCAGATTGTCTCATTTGTGGAAGGAAACATCATCTACCCGTCCACATTACCACCCTAATACAGAAGTTGGCATATTGGTTTGCTTGCCATTCTGTAATTCTGTCTAAACCAGGTAGATTGATTTTACGTTTTGAAAACAGAAGATACAGAATGAAATGAGCTGCATGGAGATTCTCTCTATAGCTAAGCCTGGCCCTTCACACATAATATAAGGCACTAGGCTCATAGAAGCAAAATCAGTGAACCAAAAAAAAAAAAGTTTTGTTTATTTTCTGAAAATAGTTTCTCCAAAAAAGTTTTTTTTTTTTTCCCGCTCTACACGGGCCTCTCACTGTTGTGGCCTCTCCCGTTGCGGAGCACAGGCTCCGGACGCGCAGGCTCAGCGGCCATGGCTCACGGGCCCAGCCGCTCTGCGGCATGTGGGATCTTCCCGGACCGGGGCACGAACCCGTGTCCCCTGAATCGTCAGGCGGACTCTCAACCACTGCGCCACCAGGGAAGCCCCTCCATAAAAGTTTTTAAGATGATATTTTTGTGATTGTTCACTGAAATCTTGTTCTGCCAGGTAGGTTCGTGTGGGGTTAGAAAAAAGTTCTTATCATTTGAGAGGATGAGGATGGTCTATATCATGGTGGAGATGAAAGATTTTTCTATATCCATAACTGTAAAGTAATTTACTTAGTCTTTCTGAGACTATTTCTTTTTGTTTAAGATGGGGACACTTGAGTTATGAGGATTAATTAATTAATTGTTTTTAAAGAGCATGCTACTAACTTTAAAAATATATATATTATTTATTTGTCTGTGCCAGGTCTTAGTTGCAGCAGGTGGGATCTTCTAGTTGCAGCATGAGGGATCTAGTTCCCTGACCAGAGATCGAACCCAGGCCCCCTGCAGTCGGAGTGTGGAGTCTTAACCACTGGACCACCAGGGAAGTCCCAAGGATTAGTTTAAATCAGATAAACTCAGTGTTAGGATACTGTGCCTGTCAGATAGTGACTGGGCAGGGAAGAACAAAACAAAACACCACCACTATTTGGACATATAAGTAGCTATAATAGGTCTAAATTTTCCATGATATTAGATTATATTTCAGGTCTTTGAAATTCACTTGAAGAGCATAAAGTAAACTAAGAGAACTCATGAAATCAAAGATCATCTATGTGCCTTATGTTTTCAGTTGTAGATAAACCTTTTGAAAGAGTGTTTCCATTTTATACATTAGTTTAATAACACATTATGCAACTGTTATAGGTTCATAAGTTGCTGTTTTCTGAGAAGTAAAGGAAACTTTTAAGACACATGAAATTATGTGGCCTGGTGATGTGACTTCAAGTATTAATCTGCAAGCACTTTTGACATGCAGTCACTTATGAGCTCAGTGTCTTTTTTCTTGGCAATTTTTTTTTCCCCCAAAGCAGTGATAATGTGCCAATGTTGATGAAACATGTGAACTTAGAAAAGATGTTTTTATTTACCGATGAACAAGCTAAGGCCTAGGTGGTTGAATGATTTGCCCAAAGTCACACAGAGGCAGATCTGTCCAATTTCCCAGCTCACCAGATACTTTGGTACTCTTTTCTGTGACAAAAACCTAAGAATTTACTCTCCAAACGGCTGTCGAAGTCTCACTACGGTTTTGGAATTATATGAGATGCTGGGAAATTTCTTAAAGAGAAAGAAGAGCTTCAATTATCTTTCTCTTCTTCCCCTTTTCCATATTATCATAAAAATTCAGACGGCGGGCTTCCCTGGTGGCGCAGTGCTTGAGGGTCCGCCTGCCGATGCAGGAG
>NW_006781351.1:466266-479680 GCF_000442215.2 Lipotes vexillifer | reverse complement strand
GAAAAAAAAAAAAAAAAAAAAAAAAAAAATTCAGACGGCTAATTCCTTGGTTTATTTAACCTACTTTCTAAACCACACTTTTGATAAAAAAAAAAAACAAAACCCACATTATATTCCAAAAGCCATATTCAATTTGGTACTCTGCCATTTGCTAGTTAAAATTGTTTTGGAAATTTAGTTGAATGGTAATTAAAATGTATCTTTTAGTATGCTTTTGTGTACAGGAAGTAGAAAACCCCCAAATGATATATGTGATAATAACAAAAATATATTGTCTCACAAATGGAAGTCTAGAAGGTGTCAGGGTTGACATCATCAACGAGTTCTGGTTCCATTTTCCCTGGGATTCTCTAACTGTGCCCACCTCTGGTGGGCAGCAGTGGAGCTGATGTGTTTCTGGGGCCTCATATCCAAGCACAATGAGGATGAGGTGTGGATGAGGCAGAACTTTCCCAGCTACCCCCCGAAAAGCATCCTCTTAGCGTATTAGTTGGAATAACCTCTTTTGAACCATTCCCTGAAAGGGCAATGGAATCACTCTCTGACCAACCTGACCTTTGGTGGGACAGAGCAGACTTGGGACACTTGGGTTACGTGAGAAAGTGGTAGATGCCTCAACAAATTGGGACTCTCTGAAGGAGGAGGAAGTGGGTGGGGGCCGTGATGGACAGACAAGAAACCTTGCACCTTAGAAACATCGGAGATTTTGCATTCCTAATATTAAAAGAGGCAAGTGTGCAAGTCTGAGCATCCATTATGAAGCAGGAAAAAGAATGTTGGAATATATAGGGTACATCAGTGGCACACAGTCTTAGAAATTATATCAATTGTGGTGATATGTTATTACCTCTGGTTCTGCTTGAAGAGGGTCTCTATATGCAGGATGACTTTAGAAAAATAGTATTATGAAACTTTTGATAAACAACACTGCTTTCTCAGGATAGCTGTTTATTTCCAATGTATTTAGCCTGGAATTTGGTTTTTAATAAATCTAAAACCCAATTAAGTAAACTTTTAATAAATACTGTACCATATTTCAATGTCAGAATTCTAAGAACAGCGTAAAAAGTTTTAAAAAATAAGTACACAAAATGTAATTTTAGTAAGGTTGAGGAAAGTGTGGGCTACTGGAAAGACAAATTTAGGTGAATGGCTGCTGGAAAGAAAGATTTCTGTATCTACCTAGATAAAATATATGTCTTCTCTGTTACAGTTTTGCCTTCAAATTCATTGTTCACGAAAACAATGTTTTCTATTTAATGACATAACAGATAATGGAATTTTTCATAGACGGGTTGTGTACAGATGAAATCCTAGACAGTCACAGTGCTTTCATAAGTATGGCTGTCTCCTCCACTCCGACCTCCACTCTGTAAGCAATTCTTGCGTAAGAATTGCTTATAGAAAAATTGGGTGATCAATTAGTTTTTTCACCCTGAGCTCTGTTCTCATTTAACTTGAATTTGATTTGTTCTTCCTTAAACTCAGTATGTCTCACGTAGGAGGTTCGAGGTTCCTACATTGTTAAAAGAATGTAGAGCTTTGATGTTCTTGTGACATGTCAATAAAGTACCTAATCTCTTGATTTGTTAACTCAGCAAAGGAATATTGAATATTGACGTGACCTTTTCCTTTTCTGCATTTCAGCTGAGTTTCTGTCTCATACTCCAGCCTTGACTATCTGTTACCCATTCTTGTTCATGACTAGGGCATGTGCCCCAAATTGTCCATGGACCAGGAGGGGAACATGCATTTGTGATGTTGTAAGTTTATAATGTGTTTCCATCAAACTTCCCTAGAGGCTTTGAATTTGTGTGGTCCTATTGAAACTATCGAAGAAACCTCTGTATTCATCTTTATGTGAGGGAAGGGCCAGAGAGGCTGTTGAGAATTGTTTATAGAGGATATTTGCCAGTTTTTAGTCTGGTAAGGATCACGAGCAGGCAGAGGCGATGGATATAGTTGTGAGCAAAACCAGGCACAATCCCTGTCCTCAGAGAGAGGGTAGCCCAGTGGCAAACACAGGTAAAGTAAATACATATAAAATGTGATGTTTGAGAAGGGGAGGTATGTCATGCTCTGAAGAGCCTATGATAGATTTCTTTCATGAAATGCTGATTGAGCCAAGATCTAAAGGAAAATCAGAAATTAAATTCCCGCTATAACATGAAGAGTAGCCTTGAAATAAATATAAGTCATTTGCTATCTTTCTCTTACCTGATTAGATATAGTATTTATGTGGTATGGGATATATTGCATCGAGATTACATCTTTTAGATATTAAAGAGTACTTTTTCATCAGGTGATGCAGAGCAGAGTGTCTCTAGTTGTGCAAAGGATTAAAATATTTAAAACAACTTTTAGTTCACATTGATATGAAAGAGAAATGAGTAGCATTTTGAAACGCGTTTTAATATTTATTACATTGTGTATTGTTATCGTAAGACTTCAGTTCTTCATTTGATTTAAAGAATGTTTATGGAGCATCTATATACCAGGCGCTGTTTTGGGTGCTGGGGTCCAGCAGCTAACAAAGCCGAAACGGCCCGGGCTATTAAACTTACACTCCAGAGAGAACGTCCCTCTGAGAGTTGCCTGGACAGGCTGGCGGTACTGTTCATTTCTCATTCTTTCAGAGCGAATCCCAGTTGCATTGTCTATTACTGGGGAGTCACTGTGAGATTCTTGATCGTGGAGCATTTTCACTCAGTTACTAACATTGATGATCTGTGACTGGCATTTGTATTTAGCTTGATCAAAAATATCACTGTGCTGTTAAATCAAATCTTGAGAATCCTAATTCTTTTTGTCTCTTCAGCTCTATTGTCCGGCAGAATCCAGGCTTCTTTTCCAGATTAAAAAAAAAAGTCATTTAGACTGCAGATTGTTCTGAAATAGTGAACCCCAAACAACCCCATACAACACTGATACAAGTTTTTTGTTTGTTCTACAACTAGGGGAACAATAGTGTAATAAAAAACATCAAAGAAAACTTGGCTGGGACATAGGGAGGACTGGCGATGTGAACGGCAATGTTAAATTGGTTAGACTCTAGACTTGGGGGAGGGTCACAAAATCTGAGTATGATTCCTGGATCTGACTCATACTAGTTATGAGTTGTCATGAGACAGTTGCTTAACTTGATCAATCTGTTTTCTCCTTTTCTGAAAGAGTAATTACATATATGTTCTCTGCTCAGCTTGTAGCTGTTGTAAGGATCCCGTGAGAACTGCACGGATGCTTTTCTATTGTAGTGTAGGTGCAAAGCTAGAAAGGGTCAGATTTCAGGACACAAGTATGGTGTTTTTTTGAACCTGTTTTTTTTTTTTTGCGGTACGCGGGCCTCTCACTGTTGTGGCCTTTCCCGTTGCGGAGCACAGGCTCCAGATGCGCAGGCCCAGCAGCCATGGCTCACAGGACCAGCCACTCCACGGCATGTGAGATCTTCCCGGACCAGGGCACGAACCCGCGTCCCCTGCATCGGCAGGCGGACTCTCAACCACTGCGCCACCAGGGAAGCCTGAACTTTTTATTTTGTATTGGAGTATAGTTGATTAACAATGTTGTGTTAGTTTCAGGTGTACAGCAAAGTGATTCAGTTATGCATATACATGTATCTATTCTTTTTCAAGTTCTTTTCCCAATTAGGTTGTTACAGAATTTTGAGCAGAGTTCCCTGTGCTATACAGTAGGTCCTTGTTGGTTATTCATTTTAAATATAGCAGTGTGTACATGTCAATCCCAAACTCCCTGTGACCACTCTTGATATAATGCGGTGTTGGATCTGGACAAATAACTTCAATAACGGAAACTGGAATTTGTTTTCTCTCACCTTGTGAGTGTGTGTGTGTGTGTGTGTGTGTGTGTGTGTGTGTATTTCTGGTATTGGGCAAGATTGAGTTTTTTTTTAATATGTTGGGGCTAGGAGTTTATTAATTAATTATTTTATTTTTGCTGTGTTGGGTCTTCGTTTCTGTGCGAGGGCTTTGTCTAGTTGCGGCAAGCGGGGGCCACTCTTCATCGCGGTACGCAGGCCTCTCACTATCGCGGCCTCTCTTGTTGCGGAGCACAGGCTCCAGACGCGCAGGCTCAGTAGTTGTGGCTCACGGGCCCAACTGCTCCGCGTCATGTGGGATCCTCCCAGACCAGGGCTCGAACCCATGTCCCCTGCATTGGCAGGCAAATTCTCAACCACTGCGCCACCAGGGAAGCCCCAAGGTTGAGACTTTTGGTGCAGAGGGATTTTTGTGGTGTCCCTCAAATTCCATGGTGTAGGTAAAGGTGGGATGGATCCTGGCTCCTCAAAGGTAGGTTCGTGGGTCAGCAGTATCAGTGTTACCTGGGAGCTGCTAAAAATGCAGACTCCCAGTCCTTGCCCTTGATCACTGAATCAAACTCTGCATTTTAAACAAATCTCCCGGTGATTATATATGCAAATTTTCTCAAGCACTGGGGCGGACAGATTTCTTTCTTAGTCTATCCTGATCATTCAAAAGACTTCAGGACGATGTAGCAACACTGGCAGCCAGCAGCTGCTGAATGCTTTAGCACCACCTGGGAGAATGGGGGGGGCGCAGGAGGGTTATTACAGAAAAAGATAGGCTGCTTTCTGTTCCCAAGAAACCATCTTAGGGGTCAGAGGTTCATATTCCATTATCAGTCCCCTGAGCCCACCAGTGTTCAAAAATGTTTTTTTCCCAAGACTTTTATGGTGCTTAAGTCAGATTTTTCATATTGGAATAACAGACCCAAAATGACTGGCAGTTATAGTGGCTGGGATTAAGGAGGGAAATATTTAGTCAGAGGAACTGGGCATTTATCAGGAGAGCTGTATGATTTCATCACTGGGATTTGGTTTCTAGTCACCTTTGCTCCCTGAGGACGGTGAGTAAGTGCTGCTTTACTCTGCCTGGTCTAAGTTCCGTGAGGCACGCATTCTCAGTGACGCGGCATTTGGCAGAAAAAATATATATATATATCTTATTCTATTATAAAGGGAAGAATGAAATTGATTGAGACCAAGAGTGGCTTAAATTCTCAATAAAGATCACATGCATGTTTGTAAACAGGAACTAGTTCTTCAGAGTCTATATGTAATATTCAGACTTTTTCTATATAATTGCAAGTTAATCTTCACTTCCAGTCTTACCAAGGTTTAGGGTGAAATAGAATTGAATAAGCTCTTCCCTTAGAATGGCACATTTCTTTGCAGGATAGATGAAATAATTTTTAATCTTTCCCCTTCTGTAATTACAGTGTTGCAACTTTGCTCTTTTCTTCCCCTTTTTCTTTCTTTTCTGCCTGGGGCCCTGGGTGAAATTTATGACATTTTTTTTGAGCTAGATGCTGTGTGATTCCTTTGTGTGTTGATTCCAGGTCTGGACTTTGAAAACAAAAATTGAGAGTGTTGGATAAGGCGAGGTCAATCAGCTTTAATATTGGAGATGGATAGATGCCTGATGACAAAATTTCAGGCCTTATTTTTCCAATTTTGCTACACCTGAGTGAAATTTTGTCATGGCCTGCATTTGGGAACCAGTCCTGTACCTCACTCAGCCTTCGCTCATTTATTCAACAAATACTGATTGTGTCCTTACTGTATGCTAATAAGATTACAGGTGGTAGGCTTAGTGTAGAAAATGGAGATTTACACTCAGTCACACAGCTTACATTTTATCATGGTGGATATCCTTTTGAAAGAGCCCACAACTCAAAAGTTGAAAGTGAATTAAATTGAGGGTTGGCACTCTGTTGCTTATATTAAAGCCTTTTGTTTCAGTTTTAGCTAACCCTCCTTTATATAAAGAAAAAGGATTGTTTTCCACAGTAAGATTACCAGTCAAACGGGTAATTATTTTATTATAGTTGTCTTCCAAAGCAGACCCGTGCAAGAGTATTGCTCCCATGAAGACTTTTCTGAAGTTCTCCTATAGCTGATTCCACGTAGTAATGAAGGCGTCCTATTATTGGATGTAGAGAATGTTGCTAGAAAGAATTAGTCTCATTTTTTCCAGAGTTCACCAAGTCACTCCTGTTTCTCTTTTAAGGAAGCTCCTAACTCTCCACAGGTGTTGAGCCTTCTTAAAATTTCAGTTTATCTTTAGCACAACCTGCTCTTGAGTGTTTACTATAAAGGTTTTAACCATGTAATAATTCTCCCTTAAAGAAGTCTGCCGTACATATTGTTAAGGCGGAGTTGTCATGGCTGTTGTGCTGTGTTTGAAGCCAAATACATTTCTCAACATTCCAAGGTTATGGGAAGACACAGAAATAATTATCTTCAGATGTTGACATTGCACTTAGTGTGTTAGTAATATAAGAAAATACGGTTCCAAAGTCATTCATCTCAAAGGCAATGCAGAATTCAGTATGGATAAATATGGTGTGCATTCAGACACGTACTATGGTGTAGAAATGGTAGAGTGATTTAGCTTTCTGTCATATCTTCTTAACATAGGATATGAACTGAGTTAGCATGTTTCCTGTTAACGCAACTACAGTCCAGACATGATGTGCTTTGCTTGCAGCTGAGTTACTGCTTTTAATCACTGAGCCAGACCCCGATTCTTGTATTCTGTCTTGTCACTTAATATGTTTTGCCTTTAAGTCAGCTGCAAAAGTTAAAAAATTAAAATCTCCCCGTAGTTTGGAAATGTAATTTTTCTATAATCGTCCATAAAATGATGATATGACTTTAAAAGCTTTATCCGTCTCGGGTAGTTTTGGAAGGAAAGGGTTAAGAGCAGTAAGATTTAATTGTTGGAGAGACCAAGATCAAATTGGAAAAATACTTGAAACTTATTTTTGTCCTAACATTCGTATATGACATCCAATATGAATTTCATCTATTTATGTCAGCTTATCTTCTAGTCAATAGCAAGAGGTGAAGCATGAACGAAGTTTTATTATACCCACAGTAGTGAGTCCTTACATTAATGGAAAGGCAAATTCTTTTCATCTCTTAATAATCATTAATTTTTTACAGTAACATTGGGAGAAAACCAAAGAAAAGCTCTATTGGATGTATAAAGTATTACACTTAAAAAAAATTCAGATCACTGAGTATTGTCGATTGCTTATCTTGCAAAGCAAAATATTTTGATATTACAGTATTGTAAATGCTGTGGGCAAAAAGGAGCATCTGCTGAGTTTTTACTTTCAAATGCATATTACTGTCTTTACCTTGTAGTCTTTTAAAAAATTTTTTATTTTATACTGGAGTATAGTTGATTAAAAAGTTGTGTTAGTTTCGGGTATACAGCAAAGTGATTCAGTTATACATGTGTGTAGATGTATCTATTCTTTTTCAAATTCTTTTCCCATTTAGGTTATTACAGAATATTGAGCAGAGTTCCCTGTGCTGTACAGTAGGACCTTGTTGGTTATCTATTTTACATAACTGCAGTATGTATTGCAGTGCATAATTTAAAGTGTTTGCAAAGTACAAGAAGTTTATTATATCGTTTAACTATCTGTTTCGAATTATAACTTTAAAAAGAAAATGGGACTCCCTTCCTCTCCGCCCCGCACCCCTGAGACAGATTTTCCATGACAGGATAGTTTTAAACATCAGGATGTTGCATAAGTCAGCCTGGAAAAAATCGGGACAGACAGCTAGCACTGTCTAATAGAACTCTGCTTTGTGACAACATTTTTTTTGCTAAATTAACTATACATAAAATATAATTTTCCTAGTTATTTGGATATGCTTTCAAAATCAATTGTTTTTTGCTTAGTTGTTTTTGATTATTTTTATTTGGGCATTCTATAAAAATAATAAAAATTTAAAAATCATAGTTTAGTGTAAGATCCAAAGAAATCCAATTAAGCTTTGACTCTCATGAATATGAGAGTACCTACACAAGGGACATTTGAAGAGTTAACATGTATGGTGAGGTATGAAAAGTTAAAGTGATGTATGTGTCTATGATACTGCCCGGTTTTTATGTTTTACAAGGAGTATTTAGGACTTCATTTTTAAGCTTTACTTTCCAAAAGACTTAAATTCCAGAGTCATTTGTAATGGAAAAGAAGTTGGTTAGATGGCTCTATAATCCCACAGGTTACTTGTCTGGCTCTAAAAAAAGTTCATGGGATGGAGATTAAAGGTCAAAGTCTGTTGCAGAAAATTTGCAATCAGGGTGGCAAGCAGGAACTGTTCCCTAAATCCCTTTGGATTTTATTTTATTTTTTATTATTATTATTTTTTAACATCTTTATTGTAGTATAATTGCTTTACAGTGCTGTGTTGGTTTCTGCTTTATAACAAAGTGAATCAGTTATACATATGCATATGTTCCCATATCTCTTCCCTCTTGCGTCTCCCTCCCTCCCACCTGGATTTTATTTGATCACTTAACCAAAGAGGTCTGGGCCAGGCCGTATATTTTTCGGGATGCATTGATTAAACTATTGGGCTGGTTGCTTTTCAAGTGCAAATCTATTTCTCAATAAGTCCCATCACTTACACAACACCTCTTGAATGCTTGTTTATCACAGCAGACACAAAGGGTATCAAGGGTTTATTTGTTGGTGGAATCTGGGGGAAAAACAAACTGTTTTTCAATGGCTAGTTGTTTATGAAGATCCCTCTCTGCCTGATGACATCTTGAGGGCTATGGGAGTGAAGGATGCTATTTGTACAGTTGTGGAAGATTAGCTTTCTTCCTTTTCTGCTCCTGGAATATAGGAATTAGGGATTTTCCATCAGAGAGTGTGAATTTTCCTTTAGGATTTATCATCAACATGCCACGGGATTTTAGAACAGTCAACCTATCTAACCTTTGATTATTTATAGATAAAAGGAAGGAGAAAATTACCAGTTTTGTGAAATAGTTGTTGTTTCTGAACTTTGTGAATAAAAATATTATATATTGTTCTATTAAACTTAATCAGGTTATGTTAGAATTGGATCTAATTCCTTAAATTATTCAACAGTGAAGATCAATACATTCAAGGCATTACAACTAAGTACCTCTGGAAATATACATGGATAGATAAGAAGTACTACTAGCTAAAGAAAAATATAATATACCTGAGAAAAATAAGTTTTATTTTATGTATCTTTTATCCAGCAGAAAGGTTATAATTAAGTGCCATGAAGCAGTTAGAAAATATGTTCTAGTTCAGAATTGGAATCTTTTATTTCCTAGAGGTGGGGAGCATTCATTCAGAAAAATCTCTGTAGAGCAGATGGTATTTGAGTTGGATCCTGAAGGGTGAGTGGAATTTGGCAGGTGGAGACTGGGGAAAGACACAGTCAAAGGCAACATCATTAGTAGAGGAAGAATGGAAAAATATGGTATCAGGCAATAATGGCTTACTTATGTTATGGTCATAAAACGGCCTAGATTAACCTGTTCATCCTTACTTAGAACCAGGTACTTTGCTAAAATAAGCATTTACATATATTATTATTTTATTTAAATCTTCATGATAAGCCCAAGAAGTAGAATTTTATAGGGAGAGAAACTACGACACCGTACAACTGGTATTTGGCAGAAGTTGAACTTGAAGCTGGAGACTGGGGCCTTGACCACTGACCTCTATTTCATGATGTTGGAGGATGTTTGGTACCACATGAGGACTGTGGTCACTCACGGGATATTTTTGAGCAGGTTGAGTAATGTGTTCTTCTCAGTTATTCTTTTTGCCTCATTTCATCCTCGTATTTCCACCCATTCCTGTCTTCAAACCCTGCTTGCAAACTACAGAGAGCATTTTGAGCATTATAGCACTTTGAGCATTATAGATCTGATCATCTAGTGCATTTTCTTACAAGCTTACAGTGTTTGCAGGTCTACAGCATGTGTTTCCTGCTCTTTCCCGTGGTGAACAAGGCCCTGCCAGTCTGCATAGCTTCGTTTGGAACTATTTTCCATTCTCCAAAATCTCCTTGTCTTCTCATTTCTTTATTTTCCTAGGTTAGCACCTCCATCTGGATGCTTTTCTCACCTCTGGATCCTCCATCCCCTTCCACTCTTCTCATTTATTATTAAATATTGAACTACCTGCTAACTTTCTAGTTGATATAACATTTGAAAATTTCTAGACATGCGTTTCTACATCAAAATGGAATTTAACTGTTGACACTCCATATTCCATATTAAAATGGCTTTTACAATTGTTTAATGTAGATTGTTTTTCTTTTTAATTTTTTTTTCAAACTTCCAGTGTGTGCGATATCATCACAACAAAGTATGTGTAGTAGTCAGGATAGGCTAAGTTAGGTTGTGGTAACAACAATCACCAAAATTGTAATGACTTCTAACAAAAGAGACTTTCCTCTTATTTTCATGTGTCTTGGCAGGAAGACTGTGCTTATTACAGTTACTTCCAAAGGAAGCTCCCCCTGACATGTGTTTCCCCGATCACAGGGCAAGAGAACGTGGTAAATCACATAATGGCTGTTAGCACTTCATCCTGGGAGTGATTCATGCCACTTGCGAATACATTTCCCTGACCTCACATGGCCTCACTGAACATCACGGAGATAGGGAAGTACAATCCTGCCATATGGTGGAAAAGTTGGAGGACAAATGGAAATATTTAGTCAACAGCACTGCAAAGTGTGAACAATTAGAAATTGTAGGCTAATTCTGTTGAAGTCTATGTTAATTAGCAGTTTGAAAACATGTAGTCAAAACTAGCACTTTGGAAATTAAAACTAAAAAATCCTAAGATGTGTGATTATGCATCTTTCGAAATCATTATTTCAGTTGGAAACATTGAATTTGACATATATGCTTATACATAATAAATGTAAGCGCTTAATGTCTGGGAAACAAAAACACATGCTAAAACCATCTTGCCCACTGATAATGTCAAAGAAAAAGGCAGTGTCAGAGCAAATAGGTTGAGTTATCCTCAGTTATATATCATGCTTGAAGGATCCTCTTTTCCGTGATCATCATTTAGAATTCATCAAAGACAGTGAGCCAAGTTTGAATGAGTCAGAATTCCACATTGGAGTACTCCTGTAGAGATTTGTTGAATTTACAGAAACATAACGTTTTTCTTAATATTCATTCTCCTTTGGTTTGTTTTCAGTTGTCAGCACTAATTGACGACCAGCAATTGTAGACATTAATTGCTGTTTATTTCCTTTTGCAAGAAGAAGTTATATAGAATTTGATTTGAGGGGCATTTAACATGGAGAGAAATCTTACTCTATCCTATGTACGGATATTTGTTAAAGTATATCACTGAAGTCCTCACCCCTACCTTGACTATCTTCATATGTATGTGAGAGGACTTGGGTAAAAAGAGAAATTAAGAATATAGTTATACCAGAATTATCTGTGAATATTAGCTTCTTAGGAAATACCTCATTATTTTCTGGGATGAATAATGACTGTCAGTGTGATCAAGGATACAAACATAAAATGAGGAAATCCAAAAGCAGTATCTGTGTGAACCACAAAATTTGGCCAGTAATTGCTTTTTCCTGTGTTTTGTTTTTATTGCGCAACAAGAATATCTCCTTCCATTTCTTGTGTGTAAGTTAAATATGTCTGAGTAGATCCCTTAGCTTTCTTTTTCTCACAGTAATTGGTCACCATTATCAAGAGATACTTTAGCATAAATTAAGGATTCATGTGGAAATCATAATATTCCGTGAAAACAAAATTTTTTTTTTTCTTTTAAAGGAGAAGTGGGCATTGATTGTTGGTCTGCTTTTCTCACCTAGCAGATTTCCTTATGGAACATTCTTCTGCCTCACAGAACATTTGCCAGATTATTCAGTGCTCCCCCAAAGGTCTGCATTTCCATAACCTCCCAAAAGAAGAACTGATCTTGAATGTACTATGTTCATCTCCATTTAAAGGCAGGATCTTGGTGGCAGTGTGAGAGAAGAAAAAGATGGAGGGGAGAACCTGGCAGTATTGGTTTATGTAGTGGAAAGTTAAAGGACAAGAAAACCTTAAAATTATTGAGTACATGAAAATTAAGTTCTTATTCTTGGTAGGGGGAGATTTCAAAGATGATACATCCCCGTAATTCCTTTTGTCTCTCTTGTGTAATTGAACAGCGAATAGTTATCAAGTACCTCTTTGTTTAAGGTCCCTATGGCTAGGTTTTCTTTTCTGCCCAGCTTTCCCTGTTCTCTTCTCCCCCAGCAGCTCCCAACCTCTGCGTCATGAATATCAGTTTTCCATGTGCATTGAATATGTTTCTCTAATAGGCCTCACACCAGTCACTCTTCTGGCGCCAGATACATGTGAACAATAAGTAAGCAATACCTCTTAAACTTGCAAGCTCATGAAAACAGCAAAAGAAACACACACAAAAAACAAAACCAGTTGGTTGTGTTGGTTTTTATCAGCCCACTTACATTCTGAGGAATCTAGTCAGTCAGGGAAGTTTATTATTCTAGCTAAATTCACTGACTTTATCCATCAGTCACTACGTTTCCCGTATGTAGCAGCGGGTGTAAGAATATCATTGACTCGGCAACAAATGATTGACATTTACCAGCTCAAAAGTTGCCTCGTCAGTTTTTGAAATTACAGAATGGAAGCATTGATCTGAACAATTCAAGCCTCACCCCCTTTACTGGTCAGGCTGTGGAAGACATGATTGTAATGAAATGACAGCGTGCGCTCAGTGAATTAAAAACCAAACATGATTTCAGGAAATGAAGGGAAAGGGTGAAGCCTGCCTTAAATTGTCTGCCTCAGAGATGGTGAGAAGACTTGGATAGTAAAAGAAACAAGAAGTGTTTTATTATGAACCTTGAGTGTATTCAAAGTAAATCAGTTCATGTTCTACGAAGCAATTTAGGCTCCAGGTTTGAGCCCATGTGGATCAATAAATTTCACACTAAGTACCTAATCTCTAGCCTTAGAAAACATCTCATGCTCTCGCCAGTTGTCAGCAAACCCATCACCACAGCTAGTAAAATAACACCCAAAGCAAATCCAGGTGGCAGAAATTGCACGATTAAATGGGTGACAAAAGAGCAAAATGGGTAAGTTATACAACATCGTTTCCACTGGACCCCACAGTATACTGCTTCCTTTAGAAACAACTAGAAGTCTAGAGGTAAAGCCTGGCATTAAATTCTCCAGTTGTTGCAGGAGTAAAGTGTTAACAGCTGTGCCTGGGTGCTCTTCCCCTGCTTTGTCCTGGAAATACTTAACCATTTCAGAGGAACTGATGACATACCTTGGGAAAAAGATTTCTCTACCATATTGTGCAAATCCGTGTAAATCTTCCCATTTTTTTCCCCCTTTTCAGAGTTAAGTCACACAAGTATCTGTAAGGCTTTTCCAAATACTTTGTTAAGCCTGAAAAACATTTCCCCCAAACTGACAGCATTTCCAAGTGGCTGCTGATTATAGCCAAATGTGAGCGTGTATGCACATATGGAGTGAAGCCAGTTTTTAAAACGTGGGTGGCATTGTCTTTCCCT
>NW_006781351.1:461985-466256 GCF_000442215.2 Lipotes vexillifer | reverse complement strand
CTTTCCCTAAGACTCAGGATGCTTTCCACAGTAGTGGGGAACATCAGGGATCAACTTGAAATTCTTTAGACGCAACAAGTTTTGGAAAGACCACGGAAGATGTGAATATGGCCTCATCTTTTATTTCTCCCTGATGGAATAAATGCCTTCCTTGCTGGGTTGTTTATTGTTTCTTCCAGATGATCTTTGCCTACTCAGTCCATGGAGTATAGAGTCATTGGCCTGTACTCATTTTTTCCTTCCTGGAGGTATAAATAGACTGATTACGCCCAGTGCTCTCTGCAGTCTGTGCATCATTCATACCGTCCATCTCCTTTCTAGGTCACAAAGCTTTTAAAAAAAATCAGCAGCAGTAGCAGCATGTGAGAAGATGAGCATATGACCCCTTCCTCTCACTCAAAGCAGCGCCTCTGATAGCATCCAGACAGCAGTGCGTGGATACATGCCATATGGGTGGCTCAAGAGTATCAGAGGGAAAAACAGCCATTCTTACCAAAGAGCTTAAAAATAGCATTTTCCTCTCCACCCCTTCTCCCCGACGTGCCTGAAATGAAGCCCTTTCCATCCAAAGCATAACAAGGGATTTGTACTTTGTGAGAATTTGAAGAGCCTGCCCTTCCCCCTATGACAATACATATCTGCTTTCTTCCTTTGTCCAATCACATAAGCTCACATCATGAGAAAATGTCCCTTATTCCTCTTTCCTCTCCAGTAACATAAAAATGGTCATCCATCCAGCCAGTCATTTATTATGGAGTGCCTCCCGAGTGGGGAATAGTGTATTGACTGTTTTAAGATGGGGTGTGGGAGGAACATTATTCTGTGCTCTCCTTCAACTTCTTTGCTTTGCTTATAAACTGTGATCTCGAATCCAACCCTTCTCAGGAGGGTTAATTGCTGGAGATCATCTCACTTTTTTTTTTTTTTTACATCTTTATTGGGGTATAATTGCTTTACAATGGTGTGTTAGTTTCTGCTTTATAACAGAGTGAGTCAGTTATACATATATATATGTTCCCATATCTCTTCCCTCTTTGTCTCCCTCCCTCCCTCCCTCCCTATCCCACCCCTCCAGACAGCCACAAAGAACTGAGCCGGTTTCCCTGTGCCATGCGGCTGCTTCCCACTGGCTATCTACCTTACGTTTGTTAGTATATATATGTCCATGTCTCTCTCTCGCCCTAACACACCTCACCCTTCCCCCTCCCCATATCCTCAAGTCTGTTCTCCAGTAGGTCTCTGTCTTTATTCCTGTTTTACCCCTAGGTTCTTCATAACATTTTTTTTTCTTAAATTCCATATATATGTGTTAGCATACGGTATTTGTCCTTCTCTTTCTGACTTACTTCACTCCGTATGACAGACTCTAGATCTATCCACCTCATTACAAATAGCTCAATTTCGTTTCTTTTTATGGCTGAGTAATATTCCATTGTATATATGTGCCACATCTTCTTTATCCATTCATCCGACGGCGGGCACTTAGGTTGTTTCCATCTCCGGGCTATTGTAAATAGAGCTGCAATGAACATTTTGGTACATGACTCTTTCTGAATTCTGGTTTCCTCAGGGTATATACCTAGTAGTGGGATTGCTGGGTCATATGGTAGTTCTATTTGTAGTTTTTTAAGGAACCTCCATACTGTTCTCCATAGTGGCTGAACCAATTCACATTCCCACCAGCAGTGCAAGAGTGTTCCCTTTTCTCCACACCCTCTCCAGCATTTATTGTTTCTAGATTTTTTGATGATGGCCATTCTGACTGGTGTGAGATGATATCTCATTGTAGTTTTGATTTGCATTTCTCTAATGATTAATGATGTTGAGCATTCTTTCATGTGTTTGTTGGCAGTCTGTATATCTTCTTTGGAGAAATGTCTATTTAGGTCTTCTGCCCATTTTTGGATTGGGTTGTTTATTTTTTTGTTATTGAGCTGCATGAGCTGCCTGTAAATTTTAGAGATTAATCCTTTGTCAGTTGATTCATTTGCAAATATTTTCTCCCATTCTGAGGGCTGTCTTTTGGTCTTGTTTATGGTTTCCTTTGCTGTGCAAAAGCTTTGAAGTTTCATTAGGTCCCATTTGTTTATTTTTGTTTTTATCTCCATTACTCTAGGAGATGGGTCAAGAAGGATCTTGCTGTGATTTATGTCATAGAGTGTTCTGCCTATGTTTTCCTCTAAGAGTTTGATAGTTTCTGGCCTTACATTGAGGTCTTTAATCCATTTTGAGCTTATTTTTGTGTATGGTGTTAGGGAGTGATCTAATCTCATACTTTTACATGTACCTATCCATCTCACTTTTTGGGTAAGGCTGGGAGCAGGATTGGCAAGTAGCTGGGACAGTGCCCTTAAGTTTGTGTCTCAGACCCCGATTATTTATCCCTTGATTTTCGGTCTGTCAAAACTTTTTAGTGACCATTAATTCTCTTTTTGAGTAAATATTTGTTGAGTGCCTACTATGTGCCAGACCATTCTAAGCATTTCAAAAACCAGTTAACAAGTAGGTAAATCCTCTGTTCACTTTCAGTTTCATTCTAGTAGATCACGTCTCAGGTGGAATCAGTGAGGGAAAATCAAGCAGGCTGAGTTGTTTTTTGCTAGGTAGGGATGGAGCACGTGTACTGTTTTTATAGGATGTTCAAGAAAGATCGAACTGATATGGCGACTGCTGCTTCTCTCAGGGGGACAAGCCATGTGCACATCTGGGGGAGGGTAATGCGTTCCAGGCAGAGAAAATGGTAAGTGTAAATGTCACAGGTGAGGGTGCAGCCTAGGAGCAAAGGCAAGAATGGTGTGACAAGTGGTCATAGACGAAGCAGTGGGACATCCGTGGAGGCCCTTGGAGGCCATGTTGAGGCCTTTGGATTTTATTCTGACCTCAGAGGAGTGGCATGATCTGACTTGCTTTTCAGAAGAGTAACGTGACGCATAGGCTGTAGCTGGGCAAGGGTGGGCATGTGCTCATAATTTGGTGAATATATCAAATGTATTTCTATTTCAAAGGGAGACGCATGTCAAAATTTTGAGCTGATCAGGTCTTGCTAGGGGGTAAGAAGTGTAGCATAACAGCAAAGTGGTGCCTAGGAAAAGATTGAATGTTTACTTGGGTACATTAGTATCCGCCTTGGACTTTGAGAACATGTTTAAGGCAGGATACAGTTTTTAATTCAAGCTGAGTCGAGTATGAAGGTGGAGAGCCCAGTTACCTGCAGAGAGGTGTGTCATTTTTACAGAGCTCGCCGTTTAAATCTAGAATTTAAATCGAACCTTTTTATCCCTTCCAATATGTCAGCAAAAATTCTAGTATTTGGAAGTATGCCTTGATACTTGAAAAAGGCTGTAGAAAAAGGCTGTAGAGGGCAGAAGTAAGTGTAAAATATCAGGTATTTAAGAACATGGTTCAAACTTCCAGTCTGCAGGAAGTTTGCAGACCTCAGTGTATTCACAGCTTTCCTAGGCATTCTTCAGGGATCTCTAATTCACCTATGACTGGCTTTTAATTTCTTTTCTAGAAGAAAGGACCAGTGACCTTTCTGAATGTCAGTAGTAACCAACCAAAGCAAAAGGGGATTCATTTCTTTCTCTTTAATTTCACCACTTACATGGCCCCCTGGTGTCTAGAAGACTTTCCTCACATACAAAACTAGAGTGTTGTAAAATATATATATATATATATATATATATATATATATATATATAAAACTGAATCACTTTGCTGTACATCTGAAACTAACACAGCATTGTAAGTCAATTATACTTAGATAAAAAAAAGAAAAAAGAAAAAAAAACCCTAGAGTGTTGGACTTCATTTGGAAATATTCATATTTTGGGGGAAAATTTGTGCCTATAATACATTAGCAGTTGAACATAATACAGAGACTGTTTAATTCTGTGTTTCTTCCCTTCCTCTTGTGTGCTACACTCACATGTATTCGATTTCTTGTTACCTTGCTCTGACCTGCCCGACAGGGCCCTTCCCCTGCTGAATCTGCCTTGTCCTTCCCTGTGTGTGAACAGTCTTCTCTCTTATCACCTGTGAACAATGCTCCTTCAAGGCTCAGCTGAGATATTACTTCCTCTTGGAGTGCTTCCCACATTCCCAGCCTCAAGCTGAACGTTATTGCTCCCGAATCATGGGCGTCCTCCATGCTTATCAGATGAGTTCTCATACGGAGCTGGAATGGTTCACATGGACTAAGTTGTGCAAAGGCAAGAACGGTCTCTATCTTGTTCGTTATTCTTGTTCTTGGGGCCTGGTTTTGTGTAGGG
>NW_006781351.1:440582-461916 GCF_000442215.2 Lipotes vexillifer | reverse complement strand
GGTTCGTGCCCCGGTCCGGGAAGATCCCACATGCCGCGGAGCGGCTGGGCCCGTGAGCCATGGCCGCTGAGCCTGCGCGTCCAGGGCCTGTGCTCCGCAACGGGAGAGGCCACAACAGTGAAAGGACCGTGTACCGCAAAAAAAAAAAAAACAAAACTAAAATTTGGAAGTCCATTGTTGTAATATATAAGCCCCTCCCTTACCTGGTCATCAATTTGATGGTATTAGAATTGAAGTCAACTTTGATATCTACCTCTCCTGTCACCCATTCATTAAATCATTCACCAAGTTTTGACAGTTTTCCTGTGCAGTATGTTTCTGAATGGGCATCCTCTTCTCATTGTCCTAATTAAGGTCCTTGTTTTCTTTGCCCATGGGTAAAATAAGTTGGGCAGATGCTGGTTAAGCAGTTCATGGCTTGATTACCATGGGATTTGACAATACCTTTAATGAAGGATCATTGTAAATATCTACAGGAGGACTATGGGACAGAGCATTTCCTACATATATTTGATCAGAGAATCATTTTTAGTCTCAGAGCATCTGATGTGGTTAATGATCTGTAGAACTTACCTGGGGAAATGCTGGCAGAGACTGGGAAGAAGCAAACTACTCATCAAGGGCTCACGATCGTTTGGCTTTAACTTAATGACGGTCATCAGCCGTCAGCAGCAAACGCACAGAAAGGAAGCACGCCTGACCTCTGCCACTGATGACCTCTGACCTTACACTCCCTCGGTAGCTTGTACCAGTTTACCTTGTTTAGGTGATGGGCTCCAAACAGGGAAGCACGCACCTTATTCACCAGCTAAAGACCCTGTTTCTTCTCACAGTGCTGTGAACTGCCTGCTTTCCTTGGTGCTGTCTTGGTAAGATTTTAAAGAGTTGACAGCCTCTGTCTTCAGGCGCCTTTAGAAAAACTACTGTGGTCCTTTTATTCCGTGCCTGCCCGCATCATTGGTTTGAATCAGCAGATGAAAGGGATTTAAAAGCCAGCCTGAAGAAAGTTGGATGGCAGGCTTATGGACTTTTGTTTCTCAAATTTGTAACTATAGATAGATCTCTCTCTATGTCTGTCTGTCTGTCTGTCTATCTCTCCATCCCTCCCTCCATCCATCCATCCTTTCACTTAGAGTAAAGATATATAGGGAACAGAAACTATGGAAAGAGGAAATCATGAATTGTCAGAGTATCTAAGAACTAAGTAAATTAGAAAATTCAACTTTTTTGGTTAAAGAGGCCAGAGAGGAAAGCCTGTAAAATGTTAGATACTTTTTGGAATTTAAATTGGGATCATATTCAGGAAACCCTGTTGCTGATACATTGATTATCCAATTGCACTTGTCCAGTTGCTCAGGGTACCAATTTTGGCATCATCCTTCCCACCTCTGTTACTCTTAACATCCCACATCTGATCTATCTGCAAATCCTATTCCACCCAACTTCAAAGTATAGCTATAATCTCACCACTTCTTACCACTTACACAGTTACCGTCCTGGTCTCAGTCACTATCATCTGTTACCTGTGTTATTGCAATAGCCTCCGTTTTTGCTTCCTTATAGTTGATTCATCACATGGCACCAGAACTAATCCTTTGAAAGGTGAGTCAGATCATTGTCATTTCTGTGCAATCTTGTAATTGCCTCACCTCTCATTCAGAATAAAATTCAGTGTTCTTCACGCAGCCAATGAGCTCAGCTGTGACCTGCCTACCTGCTGTGTCCTTGACCTCCTCTCCTAGCACTTTCCTCATTTCTCCTCTCCTCACATCAGCTCTTTGACCTTGTTGGAACTTGCTGAGCCTGTCCTTGCCTCAGGGTTTTTGCACTTACTGTCTCTTCCGCCTGGACTGTTCTTCCTTTCAGTATTCACATGGTTTATTCTTCGATTTCCTTGAAGTCTCTGCTCCAATTTTCCTCATCAGTGGGGTGTGCCCCAGATTGTCTTATTTAAAGCCATTAATACACACTGACCCTAATTACTCTGTCTTTACCTGAGTCTGTTTTCTGAATTGTTCATATTACCACTTGTCGTATGTTATTTTCCTATTGTCCATCTGCTTCAACTGCTCCAGCCTCAATAAGAGGAAGACTTGGTTCATCTTATTTGTGCCTAAGAACAGTGCTTAACAGGGTTCCCAGCACATAGTAGGCAAGTGGCAGATGCTTGCCAAATAAATGAAGATGAAAGAATGCATGGGTGAGCCATCTTGCATGTTCTGGCACTCAACATTTACTAAGAAATGGTAAGCTGCTTTTAAATAAACCCCTGTCATTACTGTATGTTTATGCTAAAACTAGTAAGCTTTCTAATTATAAACAATAGGTAAACATCTTATGAATTGTTGCTCTCCTGTTTCTTCCGTGGCATAAGGGGCGAGCAAGTGTTTTAAAATGCTGAAAATGTTGGAAGAAAGAAATAGAGAGTAGAATCATCCATTCAGATGTTACCTCTTGAATCTGCCTGACCACATTTTAGAAACTGTTACTGTGTGATTTACCTAAAGCTTTCCTCAATCAAAGCATCATAGATCCCTCTAACATTTCTATCAGTGTAACGTTTTCAATGCTAAAGAAATTGGCAGTTGACCACAAAAGATGATTTTTTTTTTTCCTGTGATGAAAAACACTTGGAGGAAAATATGAAAAATTATGGGTTAACTAAAATTTAACTGCTGCTTTAAACAGTATGTTCAGGACACCTTGACAAACTGTTTGTAGGTGATTATCTTCTCTAACAGGCAGAGAGAGAGTCTACACTTCTGAACAGACAGAAGTGGAGACATTTACTATGTTCTGCCCCATATAAATTTGCTAAGTGACAACAGCAAGTCATGTAACTAAAATACAGAAGCAGGTAGAATTTTAAAACACTGAATTTAGTAGTGTTTTTTCTAAATTTGGTAGTCTGTTCTCTGGGAGTTTGTTTACTTATGTAATATATCACATCATCAAAGAAGAGATATTTTGCAAACAAATTTGGGGAGGATTTAATACAATATGCATTTTAACATTTGAACCATTATGTCTATACCTTAATTTCTTAGGAAAATATATTTCCAAAAATTTTTTGAAAATATGCATTTCTCTGTGCTGTAAGGTGAAACAAACCTTACGTAACCTCAGTTGAAAGCTGTAAAGCTAAGCCAATTTATAAGTAACAGGTCAGAGTTGGAGCAATTAAAAACATGACAAGTTTAGGACCATACTGTTGATATAAAGAATCAATAAAGAATAAAGAATCCTTACCAAAAATTTAACTGGAAATTCAGTTAGCCATATGTGTGTCCATGGGTAGAGTTGGTAAGCATTGTGTGGTAGTTGAACAACTAGTGTATTGGTTATTTCAGTTTATTAATATAAAATTTTAATGATCCTTTATAATTCCCTTCTTTACAGAGTCACACTTAGTCACAGGTATGGATTTGCCAGCTAGAATCAAGCAAAGGATTTATACTTTTGGATGAGATTTCCAGCTGAAGACCGTTCTGGGAACGTTCTCCCTCCCTGACTGGGCATGGAGATGCTTTTGTCAATTAAACTTAGCTTTTGCTTTGTCCTCCCTTGGCCCGAGTTATGGATGCCATAGCCTGCTACCCAGGGCATCCTTTTAATCCCTTTTATAAAAGCTACTCAATCACTTCATTCCTAGAGATGCATCTACTTTAAACAAAAAAACAAACAACAAAAGAAAAAAAGCAAACCAGAAATTCACATAGGGATAAAATCTCAAGTAGATTCTGATAAAGGACTTGAGTGAAGAAGGAATCCCCCTCCTATTATGGAGAGAGCACTACAAGGAAAGGATTCTGTTTTCTAATTCTGAGGAGGAAATGTTTTTATTTCTTTTCTTTGGATTTTAATAATAATAATTCTATATTTAGACCTTAGATTTATATTGGCAGCCTAGATTTCTTTAGGACTCCCAATAGTATTATACTTACAGTATTTCACTTATGAATTGAAATAAAGTATACATGAGCTAAGGGAATGTATGTATATATGTATGAGTTTGTGTGTGTATGTACATGCATACATATAACACATGTTACATGTATATACACACTTTAATTCATGTATGTTTTGTTTTATGCATTTAGGAGATACTATAATTTTCTATACATATGCTTTATATATAAATTATTATATAATTATATATAATTATAATATTGTCCTCTATAATACCTAAGTGGTAGGTCCAGAATGGAATACTGGTTTCATAAACTCTCAACACACCTGGGTGAAAAGGATGTAATGTCTCTATTCCAAGGTATTCTAAGGGTTAATCTACTTTTGGTGGGTTAAAGGTTAGGACATTTTATTATCTGAGTTCTTATATCTGTTAAAAAATAACTTACAATGTCATTACATTTGTCATAGTTGGTTTATGGCAATGCTGTAAAATTTTTTAAAAAAGAACTTCTAAACTATGCCCTGACGTAATGAGTAAACATGTCAGATAAATTACCATTTAGAAGAGCTATTCTCATTTCCCTAAAATTGCTGCTTCCTGTCCCCATCATCTCCACATGTTTTCACAGTGTTCTTCGTTTATACAGTTGGGTATTATGATTATTCTGGTGATTCCATTGGAGATTAACTTTACTAACTCACAGATGTGATCTTTGACATCTTTTTCTTCATAAATATTTCCAGATATTCTTTTCCTTCTGGATTTCAGGAACTTGGATATTTTAATCTGTTCGTGAATTTTCATCTTCCTGTATGTGGTCATCTTCACATGGATGGACTTATGATTTACAAACCAGTTAGCTGTGCTGTTGCAGAAGTCCGAAGGACAATGCCTGCTGATCTTGTAGCTTTGTTTCAAGGTTGTCAATATTTCCTGAAGCCCTTCTATGGGTGGCCTTTTATATAGCGATCCCACCTTGTATTTCCATTTCTGTTCAAGTAGTATTGAATTTGTTGCCACTGTTTTAATTTTTTTCAAAAATAGTCCTTTGATTTATCTGGAATTTCATCAGTTGTTATAAACATTAACTTCAAAGCATATTTGGGGATGAATATGTGATGTTGGGAAAATCTGTTTATATAGACATGAGTGAACTGAGTTATAGTTTAGAAATGGCATCTGGCCCGTATCTTTCTCCCACTTTCCTACTAATGCTCCCTGAGAAACAAAGGAGAAGATATACGCAGAAAACTGTGATTGACGGGCTTCCCTGGTGGCGCAGTGGTTGAGAGTCCGCCTGCTGATGCAGGGGACACGGGCTCGTGCCCTGGTCCGGGAAGATCCCACATGCCGCGGAGCGGCTGGGCCCGTGAGCCATGGCAGCTGAGCCTGCGCGTCCGGAGCCTGTTGCTCCGCAATGGGAGAGGCCACAACAGTGAGAGGCCCGCGTACTGCAAAAAAAAACAAACAAACAAAAAACAAACAAAAAACTGTGATTGACATTCAGCCTATTGCCTGAATCTGGGAGGATTTTTCACTCGCTATAAGGAAGACAGAACTGGAATGAAACTCGTAGTACTTCCCCCAGTTTTGCTATACTTGTCTGAAAGTAAATAAGGAAACAATCTGTCTTCACTAAGATTCAGAGACATACAGCTCTTTTTTTTCCTTTAAAATTTTTTTGTACTATTTATTTTTAATTTTTTAATTTTATATTGGAGTATAGTTGGTTTACAGTGTAGTTTTAGTTTCAGGTGTACAACAAAGTGATTCAATTATACATGTATCTATTATATTTCAGATTCTTTTCCCATGTAGGTTATTACAGAGTATTGCATAGAGTTCCCTGTGTTCTACAGTAGGTCCTTGTTGATTATTTTATATATAGCAGTGTGTATATGTTAATCCCAAACTCCCAATCTATCCCTCCCCCACACCTTTCCCCTTTAGTAACCATTAGTTTGTCTTCTGAGTCTATTTCTGTTTTGTAAATAAGTTCATTTGTGTCATTTTTTTTTTTAGATTCCACGTTTAAGTGAGATCATATGATACTTGTCTTTCTCTGACTTCACTTGGTGTGATAATCTCTAGGTCCATCCATGTTGCTGCAAATGGCATTATTTCATTCTTTTTTATGGCTGAGTAGTACTCTGTTGTGTATATGTACCACGTCTTCTTTATCCATTCCTCTGTGGATGGACACTTAGGTTGTTTCTATGTCCTGGCTATTGTAAATACTGCTGCTGTGAACATTGGGGTGCATGTATCTTTTTGAATTATAGTTTTGTCTGGATATATGCCCAGGAGTGGGATTGCTGGATCATATAGCAACTCTCCCTTTAATGTTTTCTTATTAGTGAAATAATATCTAAAGAAAAGATCATGTATCGATATAATCTGACTATAAATAGATTGTTTTACATTTTAGAGTTCTTCATATTTGTGTTAAATGTGGTTTGTGCATATATTCATATATAAATATATACTGTTTCCAAGATTTGGTAGCACTAACCAAAATATATACATCACAACTTTCCAATTTAATGCCAGTCATGACAGGAAGAGAGTATCTCTTTGAATTACATTGGTTTTATTGTGTATTAGTAGTGCCCATTCAGAAAGTCAGAACCCACTTTAATATAAGTAGCTGGAGACTGAATGAAAGGAATCAATTACCTTGATGCCAAAGGGAGAAAAGGGTTGCTGCCCCCAAATCAGAAAGCTGTTACCACTCAGGGCTAGAGGCCAGGAAAGTGCATTTGATACTGAGTTGCTGGAGGGAGGGGCCGCTGCTTTTGCTGCCACTGTTGGAACAGTACTGATGCCACCGAGTAGGCTCTGAGGAGCCCAAACTGCTAACATTTCTGCCGCAAGGAGGTTGGAGGCCAGTCACTTGCAGTGGTTCACAGGAGTGCTCTGCCGCTGTTTTCTCACTTAGAAATAGAAACAAAAAAATAACTTTTCCTTCCTTCCACCTTTTCCACCTTCAAATTCCTAACTGGTGCCTCGTTTGGCAGAATCATTTATTAAAGCGGAATATTGCTAGGAATGAACAGTTGGAGAAATAGGATGCTAGCAAGAAAGAGAAATGTACTTCTCTGAAGCACCTCATGCATAGTTTAAAAGAAGAATGCGATACAGAACAATTTAAATCCTGGTAATGAGAGAGATCTTCAAGCTTTTGGAGGAACACGAACATTGTTACCGTTAGAGTAGAAGCCACGTAACAATGCTATTTTCATATTTCAATATGGAAAATAATTTTAGTAGTTTTCTCAGGATTATTACCAACGCCCCTTTAAAACATCTGCTACGTGAAAAGATGACTTCGGCCGATTTAACTTTGAGACTGTATCATTCATCAGTTTAAGTAGGGTCGTGGGAGTTGACCTCAGAGGTGTTCTAGTTTCCATACCTTTTTTTGACTCACTGCTCCCATTCACTTCCAGCACTGTCCTTTCTCAGACACTCAGATCGCGGATGAATGCCGGTGTGTTATTAGTTTAGCCATCATCATTCTTGATCAACTATAACTTTAACTTTTATCTCAGTAATTCGTGTCTCGTGTAATATACTATGGTATTTCTTGAAATGTAGAGTCCGTATCAGCGGTCGTATAAAAGATTGTTTTAGATGCAACTAGAAATCCTTATAGATACTCTGTGTTTAATAAGTTATTTGCTTTTCAATTCTGTTCAAATATTTCTGATTAAAGAAAGGGAGCAGATCTCAGTTTGGTGCTAGTATGCCTTCAGTACCTCTCCAACACTTAACTGATCTCCCTTTGTAAACAGGGCTTGAGAGTGTTTTTCAGGGAATAGCATCTTGCTGGAATGTTACGGCCTGGCATTGTTTCTCATTGAATTTAGTTTTATGGCACCTTTCTACTTATATAAAATGTTACTGCGTCTCCATTTAAGTAGCGATATAGAGTTTTAAAAAATAAATTCAGTTGAAGAAAATTCCAACTTAAGTGTACTATATTATGGGTGGTTAGTCCATACATAATACGGTAGAATCACAAAGGTGATTGCTATGTGAATAACTTAAATTTTGGAAACAGTGATGCATAGTACATTTACTTCCATCTTTTCCTTCTTTCTAGTTACTTTTATGTAAAGATACAAAGCATAAGAGGATACACTTATCTTGAAAAGTAAGATTACTACAGCACACTAAAGCCTTATAACTGGTAGGCTTCTCTTTTAGACATCCATGTACTTTTTCAGTTCCCACTAGTTGAATTGTATTTTTACCAAGCATTAAATGTATTTGTTCCCAAACTTGCTTTAAAAAAAAAGTTTGCAGCTTTGAAGGTTAAACCATCATTTTTACCTAATTTCTTCCATAAGTAACCTATTAAAAGGGTTTAACCCAGTAATTAAAAGGGATGACGATGATTCTTGATTAATGATTTTTTAAAACCACAATTCCTATTCAGATAACCTTGTAGCAAATTTAAACTAACTTTGACCAGTTGGTTCACCAAATGAACAAAAGGCAGGTATGTGTCAACATGTCAGTTTACAAGTTTTTAATACTGTCTTATTCCAAAAGTGATTTATTATTATTTATCTACAGTATGATATATCAAAATATAGGTAGTATCAGAAGATTTTTAAAATAGCAATTAGAGTAGGAATAAAAGGAATGTTAAAGGCAGGAAAAGAGATAAAGTACTTTTGCCTTCTCACTGCTGCATTTCTCTACTTTGGGTGCTATGTATATAAGACATAGTCTGTATCACCACTAAACGAGAGTTATCACCAGTCCTGGATCTCACCTATGACTTGTAATTTTAGGTAGAAAATGTATTAAAAGTATTACTTGACAAGTACTTAACTCCAGAATTTCCAAATCAATTTTGAACATCGGAAAGATTGAAAACTAAACTACTCTTTGGTTGTTTAGGATCAGTTCTCTGATCAGAGTTAGGATCAGTTCTCTTATCAGAAGTGTATCCTTCTCAAGGTTGCCCTACACAACATTCTGATTTCTTTGGTTCATTATTAATTTTAGTTTGGGTTAAATTTTTTTTAATGTTTTAAAAAACTATTTGAAAAATGTTCAACATTCAACATTTCCCCTTATTCTTAATTTACATTAGTTAAACATTTATGTCAGGCGCTCTTACAATTGGGTATTCATTTAGTTAAAAAGCTCTGGTAAAATATCAGCACATTGTAGGAGAGTAAAATTTGTATTCTTATTATACTCAAGATAAATTTTCTCGGCTATAGTACATTATCTATGTCCATCTGAAAATAAGAATGAGAAGAGCTGCTGTTGCCTCCAATCAGACCTTTCGAGAAGAAATATGTAAGAAGTTTACAGGTAGTGTAAGTTCCAGGCATCAAAATTGTTATAGAATACAGAGCAATAGACTAAGAGTCAGAAGACTTTTAGCTTATTGATGGCAGAGCTGGAGATGAATAATGTCATTTTTCTCAATCTCCATTCCTGCATCTGTGAAATGAAAAAAATTATCTTTTCCTTTTCTACCTCAGTGTGCTATTTGCAATATTAAGTATGTTGGTAAGTAATATATATATGTTTTTAAAACTCCACATAAATATGTTAAATTTTTATCTGTTGCTCAAATTTTGGCTCAAAGCTCTATGCCTTATATCTAAGCCTATTGCAATTTATTCACAGATGAAGAATCAACTATGCCTATGATAAATAAATCAAGAGGTAGCAGTTCATGTATATCAGTGAACAATCTCTAGAGCTACAAATATGTAGAATTAGGAAATGGGAAACATCAAATATTCTCAAGGATTGATGGCTTTACTCTTGTTTTTAATTTTTACATTTGTTTCAGTACTTGCCCAGGGTATTTTGAAATATTACATTTTCTAATTATAAAAGTAGTGTTTATTCACTGAGGAAAATGCAGAAAGGCATCAGGAAGGGGACAAAACATCACACTTATTCCCACTACCCCAGACCTAGACACTGTTAATATTCTACCATAATTCCTTCCATTGTGTGTGTGTCTGTGTGTATTGTTTGTGTGTGAGCATGTGTATGTAGTTCTTGTTTTGGTCTCTTTAATTTTACAGATAAGGACCTTACTAAATAAAGAGTATATACATTTTTGTAGCTGGGTTTTTCACTTAATTTTCTTTTCTGTAAAGCAGAACGATTTTATATTTATTTCTGCCTAGTTTAGGTTGTTAATGATGATATTTACTCATGTTCATTAGTAGTTTGATGTAACAATCATGGTTCTGCACTTGCCACTAGATGGCTCTGTTCTTGGAGTGACTGTTTCTAAAAGTGTGCCCTGTATTAATTACTTTGAAATGATGAGAACTTTCATTGGTCTTAGCATTATATTAAACATACACAAATGTAATTGCATTGATGTAGGCTTGTGTTATTTTAAATGGTATTTCAGTAGACCCACAAATTTAATATACCCTCTTCAAAATGGGAATTTATGTACTTAGAAAACAATGTATTCACCTAACAAAGTCCACTGCCAATTAGTAAACCGATACCTGAAATATTTTTTCAGGGTTCGCTTTTTAAATCTATAAGTGTAATATTGAGTATATTGAGTATAATGTAATATTTGTCCATTAATCAGCTGATTTTCATCATAATTTTCCCTTCTGTACTACATTATAGTGACAGTGTAATTTGGTAGGCCCATGAGATACATATATGTAAGATTTTATTCTGGATGTTTATAATCGTAAGATGTTTACTATGGGTTAAATTATAATTAGTTGAAAAAGCTATTTGTTTTTGTATAGGCCCTAAGCTCATACCAGCATAGTGTGCAATGCAAATTTTCTTTGTTCTTCAAGACTGGACTGTAGGACTATAAATGGCTGATCTGCCGTTGAATGAAATGAAACATAAGGGCACAGACCTTAGTATCTCATGTGTGAATAAGTTCTGGTCTTTAAAATGGGTTATTCAAAAGTCTCCAGACATGCCTGACTAATTACCATCAAACCTTGTCTCATAGGGAGTAAATCAAATATTTTCAGACAAGTGCTTTCACCACATTATGAACCCATTAAGTATCATACTCCATTTATACCATTAAGCAAATATCAGTATTATTAAAAAGCAGTTAGTAACATGATAATATAAAAGAACCTTAAAAGAAATTAAAAGCTTAGCCATGACATATAGGTTCTTTGTGTGTTACTGTTTACTTCTGTGTTTTTAGGTTCATGATGCCCTCTTTAATTTTTTTTAGAAATTTGAAACAACATATAGCTTATTAAAATTCTGGGTGTTTTTCTTAGTTCATCAAACCTTCCTTTATGGACATAGAAGTGAATAAAATTGGAGGCTACTCTCCAGTTTCTTCTCTTCATTAATATTTCATTTTCCATTTCAACAGTGTATGTATTGATATTTCAAGCGTAGAGTAGCCTTTACACTAGTTCATATTAAGTTGTAACATTACAAATGCCTACAACTCTGATATGATTCCCTTTCTACTCACCCCCCAAGCTAAGTCCTTACATGTTCTAGAATGTTAAATATCTTTACTACTTTTATTTATAATTTGAAAGATGGCCACATGTCCTGAATAAAATAGTCAATAAAGTTGAAAGTCCTGGAGATGGATAAAATGGGAAAGCAGATAGGACAAGTGGTTCCTACTTCTTAGAACTTGAGAGACTATATTGAAAGGAGTGTACCAGAAGAAGAAAGCATGATAAGTAATACAGATATATGCCAAAAATATTACTCATCTGAGATCTCCCTTTTTGAGATTTTAAATCATTAAGAAACCATGTTTAAATGGAAGTTGTATAGAGGCCTTTGCTGTGTGTAAAGAGCCAAGGAACTAAGTCAGCAGGTTAAAACCTGACCTTCTGGCCCATTTATTTTTCTCTCTTCTGCCTCTTGAAAAGCATGTTCCCTAGAGATCCATCCGAATAGTCACTAGGAGTCCTGAGGCCCCACCCTCTGTCCAGGACACTGAACTGTGTTACGCAACGGGGAAATTGCTCCCAGTTCAATCTTTGAGGGCCAAACTCTTGGAAGTCAAGCAAAGCAGCAGGATGTTTCTGTGAAGCCCAAACACTTTACCCTGACAGTTATGATCTGTGAATGAAACTCCTTTCGTAAATGAACAAATAAACAAGGTTTTAAATGTTGTTAATTTTATAAAGCATACCAGCCAAAATAAAAAGCTCTGTCATTAAGAATTCTTGTTTAGTGGGAAGTAATAATTCTCACATGATCCAATAAGAGGAAGAGGTACCGGGCTTCCCTGGTGGCGCAGTGGTTGAGAATCTGCCTGCCAATGCAGACGACACAGGTTCGAGCCCTGGTCTGGGAAGATCCCACATGCCATGGAGCAACTGGGCCCGTGAGCCACAACTACTGAGCCTGCGCGTCTGGAGCCTGTGCTCCGCAACAACAGAGGCCGCGATAGTGAGAGGCCTGCACACCGCGATGAAGAGTGACCCCCACTTGCCACAACTAGAGAAAAGCCCATGCACAGAAATGAAGACCCAACACAGCCATAAATAAATAAATAAATAAATAAATACATTGTGGGGGAAAAAAAAAAAAAGAGGAAGAGGTACCATTTGCTGAACCATCTAATAAAGGGTGCTGAGTTGTGTTTAGGTGACTATAATGTGATATAATGATTGGCCATGATTAATGCTTTGAACCTGAATGCTTTTTTTTTTTTTTACTTTGTCACTTTAAAGAAATTATTATAAGACTAAATTATGACTAGTACATTATTTTAAAATGTCTCATAATAAGAGGCCATTTTGTTTATTTTTGTATTTCTGGCTCTGTTTCTGTGTAATAGATGCTCTAGACAAATGCAATCTGAATATAGAAATCAGTCTATTAACGATTACCTGACTGTGCCTTTGTGTGTGAGAGATAAAGTTTGAATTTTAAGATAAAATGTTTCTTCCTCTTTCTCCTCCTTAATGGTCACCACCTGCTCCAGTTACTAAAGGGATCTGTCTTTCTCCATCAGTCATTTTAGTTTGAATGGTGGAATGAGAACTTCAGTGTGTGCTTCTCATCCTGTGGTTATGAGGGTAAAAAAATAAATGGTCATTTGAACTCCAGACTTGAGTTCAAAATTTGCTGAAATAGGCACACATTTCATTCGCTTTTTGGAGGCTTCTTTGTTTTTCTCATTATTGAGTGGGCAGCTTTTGTTACATGTGCCTTCCAAAGTTTTTTCTTTGTTGTTGAACTACTTGACCTGTGTGTTATTTTAGTAAGTATACTCAGTTTTTATCTAATTGGGAGTAAAAGAAGACAGCTGGTAAACATAAATTCTAAGTTGTTGGTTGTGTTCATCTTTCAGAAAATTCTGACTGGAGAAATAGCAGATAGACTTGGCTAAAATGATTATGTGAGATCTCTGGAAGAGATTCTTTAAGGAAGCAGATAAAAGAGATCAGTGGTCCTTTTACTCTTGTTTGTGTATCTAGGAATCTTTAATTCTGAAATGAATTATAAAGATAGTTTAGCCCAACCCCTTTTTATTTTATTTTTTGAAGTATAGTTGATGTGCAATATTATATAGCCCACCTACTCATTACCACAAAGCTTTGTATGATGATTTCCTATGCCCGGCACTCTTCCCGGTACCCTATAGTCCTAGATATTTCCACATTCAATGTTTTCTAATAATGGATTATTACTCTTGATTATATAAAAGGGAATTTTTGAAAATCTTTTTCGATTTACTTTTTCTAAGTGTGTGATTGTCTCTTAAAAGCATTGAAATTATATCTTCTGACATCTTTTACTAGGTTTTAAGCTTTTCTTATGCATTGTTGGGACATCCACTTTAATCTGAATATTTGAGCTAATTAAACAGTGGAATGTTGGTCAACAGATAAGAACATTTCTTGAAACACTCATTTAACTTAATAGCAAGTCTGCCTTTTGTAGCCAGCTTTGTGATTTTGTCCTTTAAGCTCAAGCAAAGTAATTTGTGTTATTTAGGTTTTAAAATAGCAACATTGTTCTACTAGGATCTACTCATAAATTCATTATGGTATTTATTTTTCATTTGCAACTGATTTCTGAGTATTCCCTTTTATACTCAGAGCTGTCTCAGAATCTTGTCTTCTTGCATTTTAATTACATTTTGCATTTACATATATATTTTGCATTTGTATTTGTTGCTTATTCTCCTTAGCCTTTTGTCTGGAAATTAAAAAGGCAGGTGATCAAGTTAAGTACTAGCATGTGGTCTGGGACAAGTTATTTAATTTCTCTGGATCGTATTTTGTCATCTGTAAAATTGCCTCGATCATATGGATCTATAATGTTGATTGTAAAGATTAAGTGAAGTGATAAAGATAAATTACCTGGCATGGAATCAGAAACCTAGTAAGTTCCGGCTAATTGTTGTTACGTAAAGGTGTGAGAGGTAAGTCACCTGACACTGACATTAGGCAAAGGTCTGCCTAACATCTCAGGTTACACTCATAGTCTTGCCCTGTACTTCCTGTTTCACCATTAGGCAGCTTCCAGCATGCCAGTTTATGAGAATTATTTCACTGTTGCTGTTTTTATGACTTTTAACCTAGCTACCGTTGAGAGGAATTAGAAACCAGTACTTAAGAAGTGTTTGTTCGCCGCATGTTAGTGGTGGATTGACAAGCACTGTAATTGGATTTTGTAGGATTTCTCTACACAAAGGATGGAAGGACCACTAAATACCCTTTCAAAGTTTCAAGCATCTTTTCTGGCAGGAGTTATTTTGTTAAATGACCCTAGAGGAGAGGTTACTAAATAGCTTATTTTGCACACCTTGAGGCTGCCGCTTTGGCACTGTGTCATGAATGTGGTCTAATGATCTGAGCCCTCACTTTCACACTGAACTGGGAAGTCAGTCCAAATCCTTGGTGCTCAGGGGCTGTAAACCTCAGAACCCAGTGATGGTGTGCTTAAAAGCTGTTAATCATAAAGTATGAGAAAGCAGCGATCACTCCACACCATTCTCAAGGTTATTGTTCATTTTTATCTGTTTGGCAGATTTTGAGACATGTGTTTGTGTTTAACCCTAAACGACTTCTAAGTTGTTCTTTAAGCCTGGGAGTGACTGAAATGTTCAGATTTTCCTAGTAGCTAGGAAATCAGTAATCTAACAGTTAGTGTCCTGCTACTTACCTGGGTGTGACGTCCAAGATCCATTTTTGCTGTCCTCTGAACTACACTCCTCACTTTTCATATATTGTAACATCTTGTCCGTTTTATATCTGTCATCTCCTCTCTATTCCCTCAGCCTTAGCCCGTCTTAGTCACCTCCCACCTAGCTGGTTGTCATGGGCTTCTGTTTGTAGCTTCTGACTCCCAGCCTCTGTTCAGCCTTTGACATTGCCTCCATGGTCACCTGCCTAAAATACACATCTGCAGGGTACTTATTCAGCATAGACACTGACTGACTCTTTCTGCACTTGATAAACTAATTCAAACACTATGTTGTTGATAATAATTATTTAGGAACTGTTAGAGTTTAAAAACAACTAAAATTCCCTTCCAATAAAAACAGGTGCTTTTATGTATTTTTAAAAGACATTACATACTGGATAATGTCTACAGAAGCATACTATTGTTCGACACAGTATATATTTTTGATGACATCTGAAAGGAAATATTTTGTGGGAGAAGTAGGGAAATAGTGAGTTATTTAGGAAGTCAAAACAGAGGAAATTATTTAAAAGCACTTAGCAGTGCTGTGATTGTAAATATTGCCCCAAATTTGAAGTTGAAACTCGGTTTGAAGAATGAAGGCAGACAAAATAGATATTCCCATGGCAGAACTGTTCTTTTATGGGCTTTCAGGGAGCTCTAAATGACATTCTCTGCCAAAAATGACTTTGGAAAGTTGTGTTGTCTTCTTTTCTAAATTTGCTTCCATCTCCACCTCTTCTTGGAAATCATATCTTAAATTTAATCTCTTTGTATTGGCAACGCTTTTTTTTGGATATGGTCCTAAAAGCACAAGCAACAAAAGCAAGAATTAAAAAGTGGGACTGCATTAAATTAAAAAGCTTCTGCACAGCAAAATAAACCATCAACAAAATGAAAAGGCATCCTGTGAAATGAGAGAAAATATTTACAAATCATGTATCTGATAAAGGGTTAGAAATACATGAAGGACTCATCCAGCTCAATAGCAAAGCAAACAAACAATACAATTAAAAAATGAGCAGAGGGGGCTTCCCTGGTGGCGCAGTGGTTGAGAGTCCTCCTGCCGATGCAGGGGACACGGGTTCGTGCCCCGGTCCGGGAAGATCCCACATGCCGCGGAGCGGCTGGGCCCGTGAGCCATGGCCGCTGAGCCTGCGCGTCCGGAGCCTGTGCTCCGCAACGGGAGAGGCCGCAACAGTGAGAGGTCCGCGTACCGCAAAAAAAAAAAAAGAAATGAGCAGAGGGACTGAACAAACATTTTTTCCAAAGAAGACATGCAAATGGTGGACAGATAGATGAAAAGATGCTCCACATCACTAATCATGAGGGAAATGCAAATAAAAACCACAACGAGCTATCAACTCACACCTGTCAGAATGGCTATCATCAAAAAGGAAAAGAGATAACAAATGTTAGCAAGGATGTGGAGAAAGGGGAACTCTCAGGCACTGTTGGTGGGAATGTAAATTGGTGTAGCCACTATGGAAAACAGTATTGGAGGTTCCTCAAGAAATTAAAAATAGAACTACCATATGATCTAGCAATCTCATTTCTGGGTGTATATCCAAAGGAGATAAAGTCAGGATCTTGAAGAGATATCTGCACTCTCATGTTTATTGCAGCATTACTCACAATATTCGAGATATGGAAACAACCTAGATGACTATGAATGAATGTATAAAGAAGACGTGGTGTATACACAATGGAATATTATTCAGCCATGAGATAGAAGGAAATTCTACCATTACCAACAACAGGGGTGGACCTTGAGGGCATCATGCTAAGTGAAATTAAGTCAGGCAGAGAAAGACAAATACTGTATGATCTTACTTACATGTGGAATCTTTTTAAAAAGTCAAACTCAGAGAGAGTAGAATGAATGGCGGTTGCCAAGTAGTAGTGGGGGAAGTGGGAGATGTTGGTCAAAGGGTACAAAGTTATAAGATGAATAGGTTCTGGAGATCTAATGTACAGCCTGATGATTCTAATTTATTATACTGTGTCATATACTTGAAAATTGCCAACAGAGTAAATCTTAAATGTTCTCACTACAAAAAAGAATGGTAATTTTCTGAGGTGATGGAGGTGTTAACCAATGCTACTAAGGTAGACAGTTCACAATATATAAATGTATCAAATCAACATGTTTTACACCTTAAACTTACACGATGTTGTGTGTCAATTGTATCTCAATAAAGCTAGAAAAAATTAATCTCTCTCCTGGTTTATTCTATCCCTGCTGCACGTGTTAACAAAACTCAGGTTGTTTTTTCTGACTTGCGTAACAGCAGTCATTCAGTATCATCCATTATTTTTCTTAACTTTTAGGTAGTATTAAAAAATATATATATATATATATATATATATATATATACACACACACATACATATATATATATACACACACCAAAGGATTATCTAATGAATGAAACAGATTCGTTGATGGACTTCATGACATAAAATAGGAGTTTTTAGAGTAGGCATGGAAAATAGGTTTCATCTTGAGTGTTGTTTCTACTTGAGTTGGAATGCTGTGTTAGGAAGGGCTCTGAGGCTCAGTGGGAAAGAGGGAGGTAAGAATCAAAATGATGTCTGAGCTGGCAGACATTAAGGAAGAGGATGGTGTCCCAGGGGCCTTCCTGCTTTCAAGTATGATCACTGTTATTAGGAGATGAACAGTGGGGACTTCAGGAGGTAATTAGAGTTAGATGAGGGTAGAGTCCTCATGATGGGATTAGTACCCTTATAAGAAGAGACACCAGAGAGCTCTCTCCCGGCCAGCCATGTGAGGTCACAGCCATGTGGCCGTCTGTAACCCAATGAAAGAGCTCTCACCAGAAACTGACCAAGCTAGCACCTTGATCTTGGATTTCTAGTCTCCAGAACTGTGAAGCAATGAATATCTGTTGTTTCCGCCACCAGTGTACGGTATTTTGTTATGGCAGCCTGAGCAGACTAATACGTACAGATTCCCAGGCTTTATCCTGAAGGTTGGGTCAACAGGTCTGAAGAGCAGTGTAGCATTTGAACTCTTTAAAATCTCCATAGAGTTTTGTAGTGTGCATTTTGGGTAGAGAACAATCTATTTTTTAATTTGCCTACAAGTGGTTTTCAACCATTCAGCCTAAAGATTAAAATCTCCTTTGGAGCTTTTAAAATATGACTGATGCAAGCTTCCCTCCCAGATCAGTTACCGCCAAGGTAGGGCCAGGGGTTGGTGCTTCTAAAGAGCTTCCCAGATGGGTCTACCATGCAGCCAGACAGAACCACTGGGTTAAATTAACCCCCTTTCCTCTGTGCTTCTGCTCTACAAATCCCAGTTTCTGGAGGTCATGTCCGATCATACACCGTCTTCTCTCCGGGTACCCCTTTCTACATCTCAGAGCAACATTGCTGTTATTTTCTGAGCAGCAAATCCACAGTTTCAGAAACCATCTTTTTTCTATTGCCTGAAGTTCTTCGGTACTTAAAATCCCAGAGTCAGGACTAAAAGTAAAAACATGGGCATTTTCTACGTTTTTGGATTCTACGGAAATTGGTATTATTTAATTAAAGCTGCACAGTTCAAAGAAGTAATGCACTTTAGATTTTCTATTGAAATAATATTTAACATGTGATATGTGTTCCTCTTAAGACTATTTTTCTTCTCTTCTCATTCAAAAAATATTTATTGAATATCTTTTATATGTCTCCTAGCTACTATGTTTGGCACTCAGAAAGTGAGAAGGTAACCTTTAGAATGTATATATTTTTTACCAGTATGACACTGACATGGTTAGTCAGAAAGGACACAGACCATAAACAGCCCTTATGTTCCTCCTGGTGAATATTGGCCCCAAATTTAACATCAAAAGAGACAGATACGTCTCTAACTCCTCCCCCCCCACCGCCTTTTTTTTCCCAGAAAGATGTTAAAGTTTGTTAATATCTTAAAAAAAAGAACAGTAAACAGTTACTGGGTGTCGGATGCTTCCATATTTACCAGTTTTACTGCAGGAGGCATGTTTTAATCAGCATTTCAAATAATCAAAGGAGTATAATTTTTTTTTAAGAGATATCGGTGTCTCACTCTCTAGGTAGATTATTGAAAACATTAAGTGACTGCCTCAATTAGAAACAGATAAAGGAATACCTTGGAAACATACCAAAAAAGGGTAACTGCTGCTTAAACATGAATTTTCACAAAATTATTATTGTGCCTAATTGACACAAATTTGCTTAAAAGAGCTGGCATAAATAAATCAATAAGTAAATAAATAGAAAAGCAACACGTGCATACGTCTTCATTTAAACACATGTTCTCAAACTACTTTAAAAAGAAAAGACCCTTGCAGAGTCTTACATTTTAATATGTGTCAGCATAATTTAGGCAATTCCTGGGTAAAACTTCAAAGATTCTGATTCAGGAGATCAGAACTGGGGTTTAGGAATCTGATTTTTTTTAAAACATATTTCCTGGAAGAGTGGATGACAACTAGAAAGGAGTTCCTTCGTAGTTGCATAAAGCAATTCAAAGTGTCTTTACCAAACTCTAGTCAATGTCATGTATTTTTCATCTATTTCTTTCAGGGTCTTTAGTGTAAAATCTTTGCTGCCTGATAGTTGGCATCTTTGATGTCAGTTTTATGGACGGTTAGCTTTTGTACATAACAGCAACTTCAGTTCCTCCCTTCACTCCTGATGCAAACCCTTATCAGTAGGAAATCTGGAAACTTGAAGAGAGATATCGCTTTTTTTTTTCTTTCTCCTAAAGGTAAAACTATTCAGTTACATATGAAATCCTCCTCTCTTCAGTTGTTAAATCTCTCTGAATCTAGTCATCCTTCAGGGGTTTTATTAATCTAAGTGACCACATTATCACAGCTGCAACTCATCTTGACTATATCCCAGGGAAACAGTAAGTAGCTAGTGACTCTCTGTACCCTGAACAAAAACGAAAGAACGGTTTAAAGCCTAATTCTTATCAGGCCTTCCTCTGAAATTTGTAAAATGTTGGAATGTTAGCTTTTAATCTTGTTCGGGGGAATTGGCTTGGATTGAGGGGCAAAGTATTCGGGCACATAAGCTGCTTACTATTCAGAGATACTAAAGACTGTATACTTTCGGATTCACAGTTCACATTTTAAATAAACGATTATTTACCAACATGTGTTTGTTAACATATTTTAAGTGATACTAAGTGCAAGCTTGTTGTATGTGATCTTACATGTAGTTGTAAAACCGATAGCTTTTGCAACAGTCACTAATGTCCAATTCAAACAGGGAGGTGGATCTTAGAAATGGTATCTAATTGGCTGTTATAACAGTTCTGGTGAGTTGTATCCTTGACTTCTTGTAGATAAAAACTTTTAATTGTGAATATCATGCACCTGAAAGAGTATACGTGTTCAGTTGGAAGACTAGCAGTCATATTCCTCTGTTCAACTTAAGAAATTCAATGTTACCAGTGGTTTTATAGCTCCCTGGGGGTTCTACCCTGAACCCTTCCTCCTCTCCCCCTTGCACAGTTAATCCATATCCTGAGCCTTGTCAAGATAGTTATCTTGCTTTTCTTTATCGTATAAATTCCTTAAAATTAGTTCTGCTTTTGAATATTACAGTATTGAAATACTGTGTGTGTGTTCCCATGACTTTTTTCACCCAGCGTTGTTGCTGAGATTCAGGTACATTGATATCTATTACTGTAATTCACTCATTTCCCCACTATATATTAATTCATTGTGTGAAGGTAATTAGCACAGCATATTTATCCATTGTAGTATTGATGGGCTTTTCTTTTCTCTTTTCTTTTGGGCTGCACCTTGAGGCATGTGGGATCTTAGTTCCCCGACCAGGGATAGAACCCTTGCCCCCTACAGTGGAAGCACGGAATCCTAACCACTGGACTGCCAGGGAATTCCCTTGATCGGCTTTTAGACTGTTCCCAATGTGCTTAGAATATTACTCTCTATCAATAAGAGTAAAATGTATGTGGCTTCTGGTGCATACGTACAAGTATTTCTTCTAGGTGTACACCTTGGAGTGAATTGCCGGTTATGTTGTATGTGCTTTCTCAGCTTTCCATGATAGAACCAAACCACACTCCAAAGTGGGTGTAATGATGTACATTTTCCCTAGCAGATTGTATGAAATCTAGTTGCTCTGAATACCGACAAACATGATGGGTGTAAAATGAAATTTACTTTGGTTTTAATTATAACGTTATGTTCATGAATTTTAGTGAGTTTGAACCTCTTTTCATATATTTAGAGGCATTCC
>NW_006781351.1:392948-440430 GCF_000442215.2 Lipotes vexillifer | reverse complement strand
CTGAAATGCCTCTGGTTTTTTTTTTTTTTGCCTACTTTATTATGTGGTTTGCCTTATTATTTCATAAGATTTAAAAAATATATTTTAGATGCATATCTTGTGTTAATTATACATATTGAGAGTACTTTTTCTTAGTATTTTCTTGAATTTTCATTCTCTTTAAGTTGATGTTGGTGACAAATATTATTTTTCTATTTTACTGTAGTTGTGTTAGTTTCCTATGGCTTCTAGAACAAATGATCACAAACCCAGTGGCTTAAAACAATACATACGTTTATTCTCTTACAGTCCTGGAGGTCAGAAGTATGAAATTGGTTTCACTGGTGCAAAATCAAGGTTTCAGCAGGCCTTGCTCCCTCTGGAGATTCTAGGGGAAAATTGCTTTCTCTTCCTCTTCCAGCTTCTAGAGTTGCACTTCTTGGCCCCTGGCCTCTTCCTCCAAGTGCAAAGCCAGCAGCTTAGCATCTTGTTCCCTCGCGTTGCCTTCTGCTTCTGTTCTTAGATTTCCCTCTGCCTCCCTCTTATAAGGAAACTTGTGATGACGTTTAGGGCCACCCAGATAATCCAGGATAATCTCACCATCTCAAGATCCTTAATTTAATCACATCTGCAAAGCCCCTTTTGCCATATAAGATAACATTCACAGGTTCCAGGGATTAGGATGTAATATCTTTGGGGACCTTATTCGGCTTACTACAGCAGATAAACTTATGTTTTTCTTTGTGTGTGTGTGTGTGTGTGTGTGTAGATGGGAGTGTGCTATGATGGTTGGATCTTCACAGGCCAGATTAGCTGAATGATTTGTTAATTAAGCTGTTTGGATCACTGTTGATCAGAAATGAGTGACAAAACAGTTCTGTTTTAATGATGTGAGGGAAGGTTCCCCTTTTCCTATCATCTACTTTCTACTTTTATGCTAAATGTAGGGATATATATATATATATATATATATATATATATATATATGTATGTATGTATAATATATATCTTTTACAATTCCTGGGCTCCTCTCCTTTCTCCTACATTGAAACCAGTGAAGTGTCCAAATTCTTGAGTTTAGTGTCCTCAGTGAGCTCACACTTAGTTTTTTTTATTTTTTTTATTTTTTTAATTTTTTTATTTTTACACAATGTATTTATTTATTTATTTATTTATGGCTGTGTTGGGTCTTCGTTTCTGTGCATGGGCTTTCTCTAGTTGTGGCAAGTGGGGGTCACTCTTCATCGCGGTGCGCAGGCCTCTCACTATCGCGGCCTCTGTCGTTGCGGAGCACAGGCTCCAGACGCGCAGGCTCAGTAATTGTGGCTCACGGGCCCAGCCGCTCCACGGCACGCGGGATCCCCCCAGACCAGGGCCCGAACCCGTGTTGTCTGCATCGGCAGGCAGACTCTCAACCACTGCGCCACCAGGGAAGCCCCACACTTAGTTTTCCATGTGAGTTTTGTTCTATGGCAAAATCTAAGTAAAGAGTGAGAAAAATGATGCAAAGGTATTTTGCAACCTCTTTGCCTAATGATTCATTAACTTTAAACATGCTTGGTATATAGTGGACAAAAGAAATGCTTTCAGTTTTGTGTGTCTGAAGATAAATTAGGATTTAAATGGGTTAAAGCACAGGCTACACAGTCTCTACCGCTAATAAAGGAAGAAACTGAAAAGCAGATGTTCTTTGAACCATTGGTGGGGAATGCAAGAGACCAGTGCTAGATAAACATGGAAATAGAAACAGGAGTGGAGTGAGTCGGAGACAAGAAACCATAAGCACAAGAATTGTTTAACTGCTTCAGTTTGTATTTTAGTTCATGCTAGAAGTTATACAGTTTCAAAAAATCAGGTGGTTTTCTTAACTTAAATCTTTTTGCTTTAATCACTTGCATTTTATATAATTTATTCTTTCTTTCGAGATATAAAAGAAAGATTTTGTTCTTCTGGCTTTTATTCTTATTTTGAAGATTTCGAGAATACTTAGAAAAATACCAGCCCAGCATTGCTGTAATTGACAAACAAAATACTAATGTCACAAACTTCTAATTGATCTCTAATGTCCTTAGATTGGGCAAAATCTGTGTCTTGATAATAGGTATGCAAGGTGGTAAAGGGGACACAAGTACGATACATACTCTGTGCTATTTAATATTTGATTTTATGATATTTGAGTTTTGTGGGATGAATTTTATGGGTGTTGTGATCCTAATAAGTGGAGATTGTCAACTCTCTGTGATTGGAATATAAAAATAATTCAAGGGTGGAAGGATGGTTCAACATCCACAAATCAGTCAATGTGATACACCACATTAACAAAATGAAGGGTAAAAATCATCATCATACCAATAGATATGGAAAGAGCTTTTGAAAAAATTCAACATCCATTTATGATAAAAACTCTCAAATAGGGTTTTTGAGGGAACATATAGGGTTTTTGAGGGAACAAAAGGGTATTGAGGGAACATATCTCAACATAATAAAGGCCAAATATGACAAGCCCATGTCATAATCAGTGGTGGAAAGCTGAAAGTCTTTCTTCTAAGATCAGGAACAAGACAAGGTTGCCCACTCTCACAACTTTTATTGAACATGGTATTAAAAGTCCTAGCCGGATAAATTAAGCAAGAAAAATAAAAGGCATCCAGATTGAAAAGGAAGAAGTAAAACTGGCACTATTTGCAGATACCATGATATTTTACATAGAAAACCCTAAAGACCTCATCAAAAAATTGTTAGAACTAATACATGACTTCAGTAAAGTTGCAGGACAGAAAATCAGTGTGAAGAAATCTGTTACATTTCTATACACTAATAATGAACTATCAGAAAGAGAAAAAAAGAAAGTAATCCCATTTATAATGGCATCAAAGAGAATAAAATACCTAGGAATAAATTTAACCAAGGAGGTAGAATACCTATATACTGAAAATTACAAAATAGTAATAAAAGAAATTGAGGACACAAAGAAATGGAAAGATGTTTTGTGCTCACAGATTGGACAAATCAATATTGTTAAAAATGTCTGTACTACCCACAGTGATGTACAGATTCAGTGCAATCCCTATCAAAATACCAAAGATATTTTTCAAAGAAATAGGACAAATAATCCTAAAATTTGTATGGAATCACAAAAGACTCCAAATAGCCAATGAAGTCTTGAGAAAGAAGAGCAAAGCTTGAGGCATCACCCTCCCTGATTTCAAAGTATATGACAAAGCTCTAGTAATCAAAACAGTATGGTATTAGCATACAAGAACAAAACAAAACAAAAACCAGGCACATAGATCAATACAGAATACAGAGCTCAGAAATAAACCCACACCATATATGGTCAATTAATTTATGAAAAAATAGCCAAGAGTATACAATGATGAAAGGACAGTCTCTTCAATAAATGGTGTTGGGGAAAACTAGGCAGTCAAGAATAAAATATGTAAATGAATAAAACTCAACTACTATCTTACACCATACACAAAAATTAGCTCAAATGGATTAAAGATGTAAACATAAGACCTGAAATCACTGAACTTCTAAAAGAAAACATAGGTGATAAGCTCCTTGACATAGGTCTTTGCAATGATTTTTTAAAATCTGACACGAAAAGAAAAAGCAACAAAAGCAAAAATAAACAAGTGGGGCTACATTAAACTATTGATAAAAAGCTTCTGCACAGCAAAAAAAAACCCATCAACAATCAAAACACAACTTACTGAATGAGAGAAAATATTGGCAAATCATATATCTGATAAAGGGCTAATATCCAAAATATATAAAAACTCATACAATTCAATAGCCAAAAAAATGTCTGATTAAAAAATGGGCAGATCTGAATACACATTTTTTTCAAAGACATACAGATGGCCAACAGGTACATGAAAAGATTCTCAACATCATTAATCACCAGGGAAATACAAATCAAAACCCCAATGAGATATCACCTCACACCTGTTAGAATGACTACTATCAGTAAAGATAGGAAATAATAAGTGTTGGTGAGGATGTGGAGAAAAGGGAAACTCTGTGCACTATTGGTGGGAATATAAATCGGTACAGACACAACAGAAAACAGTAGGGAGTTTCCTCAAAAAATTAGAAACAGAACTATGTAATTCAGCAATTCCACTTCTGGGTATATATCTTAAGGAAACAAAATCACTTTCTTGAAGAGATACCGGCACACTTATGTTCATTTCAGCATTATTTGCAATAGCCAAGATACAGGTGCAACCTAAGTGTCCATCTATGGATGAATAGATAAAGAAGATGAGGCATATATATACAGTGGAATATTCCTCAGCCACGAAAAGGAAAGAAATCTTACCATTTATGACAACCTGCGTGGACCTTGAGGGCATTATACTAAGTGAAAGAACTCAGAGAAAGACAAATACTACATAATCTCTCATATATACAGAATCTTAAAAAAAAAACACACAAAAAGCAAAACATTGAAACATACAGAGAACAGACCGGTGACTACCAGAGGCAGGGGATGGGGCATGGGAGAAGTAAAAAAAAAATTTTAAATGCTATCTATTTTTGATCCAGCATATATATGTGTATGTGTGTATCTATAACTATATAAATCCTGGATTCAGTCTTTTACTTATTCATTATAATTTTTGAAGATCTGCCTTGGAGTTTCCAACAATGAGCCAAGTAAGTACCATACAGTACTAAAGGAGAATGAACATGGCTGTATCTTACAGTATTGAACTAGGGAAGATGCACACTAATAAAAAATTAAATTTAAAAAGAAAAGGATAAATGCACCCGTAGGTGGCTAAGGATACAGAGGTTAGGAAAAAATTAACAAAACTATTCTCTGAGAATCCAGTGACTATATGAAATCTACAATAAAAAGTATGGTATACATATTATTACTTATGAAATATGTGCTATACATCCTTATATCAGTGTTATACTACACACACACACACACACACACACACACACTCACACACACCTTCCTTCTGGAGAATCCATTGTTAAAACATTTACAACTGGACTTTCCTGGTGGCACAGTGGTTAAGAATCCGCCTGCCAGTGCAGGGGACATGGGTTCGAACCCTGGTCCGGGAAGATCCCACATGCCTCAGAGCAACTAAGCCCGTGCACCACAACTGCTGAGCCTGCGCTCTAGAGCCCATGAACCACAACTACTGAGCCCACGTGCCACAACTACTGAAGCCCGTGCGCCTAGAGCTCGTGCTCCACAACAAGAGAAGCCACTGCAATGAGAAGCCCAGGCACGGCAATGAAGAGTAGCCCCTGCTTGCCGCAATTAGAGAAAGCCAGCATGCAGCATCGAAGACCCAACGCAGCCAAAAATAAAATAAATTAATTTTAAAAAATTTCTTTAAAAAATTTTTACAACCATATCATTGTTTATATGAACATATAAAACAAAACAAGGAAGTATATAAATTAAAAGTATGTGCTAAAGTAAAACAAAAGAACAGGCATAAAAATGGAGCCAGAAGTGAGATTTGTAACAAGAACAAGAACTTAAAAATTATCAAAGCCTACTTAGTTTCTGTGGGTGGCCTAAATTTGCTCTAAACTTCTTAATAGCAACTGTGATAAACAAGACCCAGTCAATTAGTAATTCATAATTGTTTATTAGATGAAAGCATGTCAATTACTTAGTAGAAATTATTTTTGATCCTACCTGTGTTTGTCGGGGCTTGGGTAAAAAAATTAAAATTTCAAGAGGCATTCAAAGAAACTTGACTAAGTATAATGAGTGATTCAATGATATTCCTGCCCTAAAGATGGGAACTTACAGGCAAGTTTCATATCACTAGTCTGTTTTGATCATTGCCTATCCTGTTCTATCTTGTGGCATCATGTATCTTGTGAACCTAATGCAGGAGAATAAAGTTGACATGAAGGGGAGTTCATTTCGTATGATTATCTAAATTATCCAGGAAGGATGGACTATGAGTCTCTTTTTTAATTTAAAAAATTTTTTTTGTGGTACGCGGGCCTCTCACCGTTGTGGCCTCTCCCGCTGCGGAGCAACAGGCTCCGGACGCGCAGGCTCAGCGGCCATGGCTCACGGGCCCAGCCGCTCCGCGGCATGTGGGATCCTCCTGGACCAGGGCACGAACCCGTGTCCCCTGCATCGGCAGGCGGACTCTCAACCACTGCGCCACCAGGGAAGCCCACTATGAGTCTCTTGAACATATGCTTGCATCCACCGGGATTCAAACCACTGCCTTGGGGTTTGGATGAAAAGTTCTTCCCCAAAGAGCAAAAAGGTATGTCAACAAGATTATGACCCCTGGCAAATTCCATCAAATTGTTTTAAATCTGTGAGCTGAAAATGTCAGTACTTATTAAATTATACATTGAAATTTATTAAGAATATAATTGCTGAATGTCCTGTATTCTTTTCTGCCATTAGCAGTGGAGTGGCAGCTGAGCATTCCTTTCTTTGGTGTAAAAGGGTCATTGTTGGCCATGAGGTAAACAAACAAACAAACAGAACATGGAGAAATTGCCATGTCTCCTAGTACTACTGTCCAGGAATTTAGTGCAGGTGGGTCAGCCCTTCATTCCATCCATAGCATCTCTGCTGAGTTACATTTTGAGAATATTCCTTTCTCCAGGAAACACTTAGTACTTCCTCATCAGTAGAGTACAAAAAAGGAAACACATCTTCCTGACATTTGCAAGAATTTCAGAGTCCCTTGGATACTTTTTTTGGAGCAAAAAATGTACTATACATCTTATTTGGGATTGCCTGGGAAATTTGGAGCTGCCACAAGAAAAGCATGAGTTAAATATCTCACCATAAATATCTCTTTTCCATAATTTTAAAAATACCACAGCAAAAAAATACTATGTGCCAGCAGATTTATACCCCTAATTGTCATGATAATTATCATGCAGTTTGCAAGTAAGGGATTTCAGCCTTCCAATTTCTGATCAGAAATAACACCCGTTGTGAAACAAGTAATTTATTTTTACCAACTCATAAAGAACAGCACTTCTAGCTGATAGGCAAACCATTAAGGCCACAAGTCAAAAGAAATAATCCAACATCTAGCTAGATATACAGAAGGTGAAAAAAAGGAACCCTGAGTTTCTGCTAGAATCTTCTCTTTGTTTTATCTTTTTTTTTTTTTTTATTGAAGTGTAGTTTATTAACAGTGTTGTACCCATCTCTGCTGTACAGCAAAGTGACTCTCTTTTAAACATAAAACAAGTGATGGTGTCCACCTGCTGATCTGGGCTTAGAGGTAGGGAAGTGGGGCAGAAGGCAGTGGAGACATGATTTTGAGAGTTACAGACATGTAACTTAGTCCCTAAAAGTTAATATAGAAAATGCAAAGACTCATTTTTCTGCAACACATGCTCTCTAGTGCCATCAAATATTCATATGTCAGTTTAAGATAGAGGAAATCTGATGACCAGCTGACATGATATTTTACCTCATGAGAAAAAGGAAAATAATCATTGATTTCATGCATATGGTTCATACATCAGCCAGAAAACTCAGGCTTCCTGTGTTTTGTGTAAAATTCTAAATATATTAATAACAACTTCTAAGTATTATTTTTGACTTGAAAGAAGAAGGCAGTAAATTACTCCCCACCATTCCTTTATGTGGAATGGAACCTTGGAATTTCTCAAGATTCAAAGGTTTCAGTGAGGTGTGATGGGTCATTATTTTTTCCCCCAACTTTGTGTATGGAAAATGTCTAACATACTGAAAAGCTGTAAGAACTTTATGTTGAACGCCTGTGTACATATGAGCTAGATTCTGCCATTAACATTTTATAATGTTTGCTTAATCACATACCCATCCATCTCTCTTTATCAGTACACTAATGCATCTACATTTTTGGATGCATTTCAAAGTAAGTTGCAGATATGGGTACACTTCCCTGAAATCTATCAGCATGCATATTATTAAGTAGAATTTTTTTAAGAAGATGTTGGGGGTAGAAGTTTATTAATTAATTAATTTATTTTTGCTGTGTTGGGTCTTCGTTTCTGTGAGAAGGCTTTCTCTAGTTGCGGCAAGGGGGGCCACTCTTCATCGCGGTGCACGGACCTCTCACTATCGCTGCCTCTCTTGTTGCGGAACACAGGCTTCCAGACACGCAGGCTCAGTAATTGTGGTTCACGGGCCTAGTTGCTCCGCGGCATGTGGGATCCTCCCAGACCAGGGCTCGAACCCGTGTCCCCTGCATTAGCAGGCAGATTCTCAACCACTGCGCCACCAGGGAAGCCCCACAACTAGTTATGTTTTAAACAACTAGTCTAGAGATGCTTGGCTGACTAAAGTACTCGTGGGGAGAAAAAGGTGCCAAAAATACGAGTGGTTGAGATTTGACCAGAAAAGAACAGTTTTATTGAATTAATAATAGCTTTCAATTATTCTTACCATGCAGAGAACTTTGTGGATACTATTTGATTTGATCCTTACAACAACTCTATAAATTTGTTTTATTACCTTCACGTTCTTCATAAGAAAATGGAGGTTTATAGAGGTTAATCACTTGTCCATGGTATAGAGCAAGGCTGGAATTTAGTATATCCATATGTGTTGGCCTTTACTTGTGTTTCTTTTTTCTAAACCAGCATCTTGATAATGAAAAAAAAATTGAGGTATTTCCCCTGTTTGTTTAAAAATATACTTAAAATAGATATCATGCTTTCAAAATTACTCAGGGAGAACATCCATTTATTTCCAGTTGTGGATATGACACTTAGAAAAGGTTTTCTACAAGCTCCTCCTTCATCTTGCAGTAGGTAGAAATAATCCCACTCTCAATTGATTTGTGCCTCCTAGTTTTTCCTGTTGTTTATTGACTGATACCAAAGTATCTGATATTAAATATTTAAAAGCTAGTTTCTTTTTTTTTATTGGAGTATAGTTGATATTCAATGTTGTGTTAATTTCTGGTGTACAGCAAAGTGATTTGTTTATACATATATACATATTCTTTTCCATTATGATTTATTATAGGATATTGAATATAGTTCCATGTGCTTATAAAGTAGGACCTTGTTGTTTCAAAAAAAGCTAGTTTCTACTATTAGTGTTGAAATCTGACAATTATATCTTAAAGGGATTATTTCTAGTATAAACTTCATTGTTCAGAATTATGCTCATTTCTGATATCTTAATTTTTCCCTCTTGATTATACACAGACACACACACAGTAGTTACACCTGTTTTTAAAAGCTGTTCAAAACCTGATGTTAGGATTGATTGATGAGTTAAATTACTATTAAAACATTAATATTCATTTTTTATCTGTAAATATTCCTAAGAGAAACACCGCTTATATTAAATTGGGAAAAAGTGCTTTTAATTTTAAGGTCATTAAATTTTGTTACTAGCATTTCCTTTACTTGACTCTGAGGTTCAAGACGAGGAGAAACAATGTCATTTCCACTGAGGGAGTTTATTTCAGATGTAAGCCTCCATTCATTGAATTCTAGCAAAGAGGCTTCTAACTCAGCTTGAAGCCTTTTTTTTTTTTTTTTGCCAGGGGTTGGGGGCGGAGGGTGGCTAGTTCTTAACACATTAATATGTAATTATGGTTATTGAGCTAATGTCTTTGAACATGTTATGAATTAAGGTGCCATGTAGAGTTATGTCAACTGAATCCTACCTGAAGAGATGCCATATACGATTGAGTAATCCAAGAACCTCACTTTTTAATATTTTGCCAAGAATAAATGAGCATGTGTTTTTGTTGCATATTTAGAGAATGCATATTCCTTCATTTTCAAGTCTGCCCTACCTTATAGCTTATACACATATGATTTGCAATCCTGTGCAGATTTATGTATCATTCCATATGTAACGCAATATGCTAGGGAGTTTTTGTTTTTTTAAATTTATGTATTTGTTTACTTATTTATTTGGCTGCATTTGGGTCTTCGTTGCTGCGCACGGGCTGCGGCAAGCAGGGGCTACTCTTCGTTGCGGTGCACAAGCTTCTCATTGCTGTGGCTTCTCTTGTTGCCGAGCACGGGCTGTAGGTGTGCGGGCTCAGTAGTTGTGGCTCGCGGGCTCCAGAGCGCAGCAGGCTCGGTAGTTGTGGTGCAAGGGCTTAGTTGCTCCGCTGCATGTAGGATCTTCCTGGACCAGGGATTGAACCTCTGTCCCCTGCACTGACAGGCGGATTCTTAACCGCTGCGCCACCAGGGAAGTCCAACGTGCTAGGGAGTTTTAAAGGGAGTGAAAGAGTTGTATATTTTACTTATTTATTTATTTTGTATATTTGAAAGTAATTAAAATATTTTTGATTTAAAGAAACACTCTTAAGTCTAAGGGGATGAAACCTAGAAAGATTTCCTTTCCTCTTTCATTGAGTGTGTTAGCCTTGGGAAGGAGACCATTAAACAGCAATCAAATCCTTTCTGAGAAACTTCTTAGTCCCCCTCACCTCTGCCCTTCCTTTATGACAACCAAAAATGGAGCTTGAAAAGGCTTCTCATGATTCATCTCTCCAACAGCTTGCCTTTCTCCTTTGTCACCAGAGTAAGCAGTTCTTTCCAGATCTAATCTTCCACCAGAAGCCACAATGTTGGCTTCTTGAAATCTCTCAAGTGCTCGTTTCTCAAATAATTAATTAAAAACAAATAAATAAAATGTGTAAGCCTTTAAGTTTCTGCAGATGACTCATGTTCTTCCAAAATAGTTTGTCAACAGTTGCAATATCCATAATAATAATTGTGAGAGAGGGATAATTACCTTTAGGAATTATGCTTCATGTAAATTTTTATTTTAAAGTGCTCTTAGGAATAAGGATGGTTTATTGCTTTTGACAGCTTGGTCTGTGTGAATAAGCAGGGGAGCCATGTTTAGAGGCAGCCTGCTAAATTGGAAGGAACAATGATTCCGAAGAGGATGCTAAGAAGATATAGTGATAGTTATAATCAGACCTAAACACCCTAGGTAGCTATTTGCATTTTATGCACCTCCATCAGATCAAGCTTCTGGAAACACTTAGGTTATGTCACATAATTAATAAATATTGGGTCTAGAGCCCATAACTCTACCCACTACACATACTGCCTGCTGTGAGCCCCTGATGACTTTTTTCCTCCCTTCCCTTCTAACTTCCTTCCTTCCTTCCTTCCTTCCTTCCTTCTTTCCTTCCCTTCCCTTCCCTTCCCTTCCCTTCCTTTCTTGCTTTTTTTTTTGTATTTTTAGTACATATCACAGTGCTTGACAGTCAAGAGCTCAGTAAATATTGGATGTAGTCCACAAAATTAAAAATTGCCTGTAAATGTATTACATAAGTGTTTATTGTAACGGTAAAAATTTACAGGAAAGAATACTTTTTATCTAAATATACTACCTGTTTGAAATATAATTTGAATGACATATCTTCTTCTTGGTAATCAGAACAAAATTTAATGGAATAATTATATATTACAATATCCTTAGAAATACCGGGGAAATGCCAATATTTTATGGGGCTGTATTTCAATATTATTAATACTGGTGTAAAAAGTTTCTCTTTTTATGAATCTCAAATCATTTCCAGGTCAAAATTGTGGCATATGCATTTTTGCCTGGGTTTTTAGTTAGTTGAAAAGTCAGCCTTCTGAGTTTCTCCTGCATTTTTCCTCATTATCTTAAGAAAAGAGCTGAAAGTAATTACACTCATTTAAGAATGTTTACTTGTGAATTTTCAACAGTTACTAAAACTCTCAGTTTCTTATGGCCAGTTTTCTTACCTGTACTTTTGTTGTACAAATGGCATTAGCTGAGGTTGACCTATGATTTTTCAGGTGATGCTGCAATACTTCTTAGGAAAAACAGTTGAGGTATGGTTTCTCTTCCAAGTATTCTTCCCTCTTAAAAAATTTTTAGTCATTTTCTTAAGATAGCTGACCCAGTTAATAGAAGTTGAAAAACACTGAAAACACATTTTTCCTTTATAAGAAGTGTATCGAATGCAGTGTGCTCTAAAAGTTTCATTGCAAGGGATACTGATGGACTCCTCTCTTTTCATGGATATAATGTGATCATACTGCCACCATCCTCCTTCTTGATCAGTGCCAAAGTTCATATATCTTTCTACTTAAACTCTTTTCTGTTTGTTCTCCTGAGATATACCATGACACAGCTCATGTCTCTGTTGTTGAGAGCCAGAATTGAAAAATTACCCCGGGTTGGGAGTTAAAAAGAAGTGAAGGAAAAGGGGTCTCATTGCAGAAAAATATTTTGATTCCTCATCATATTATCCAAATCTTGGTCTTTTGATATGATCAAACATGAGCATATGTATAAAATGCTTTCCTGGGGCCAGCATGGCAAAAACTGTGGTTGGAAAGTGATTCAAATTACACTGAGGACACCGATCAGAGATTTCTGCAGCTGGGATTGCTTAGAAGATTTTCGCCATTACTTGAAATCTTTTTCCTGGGTTCATAGTTGGATCTTGTATAAGTCGTCTTCAAATGATTTTAAGTTGACTCGTGTGAGTGCAGCAGAGAGGTTGGGAGTTATACAAGAGTGCAAAATCAAGGAGGTAGACTCTCTAAACCTCAAGTCCCTGGATGATTAAAAGGCTCGGTTTCTCAAGATTTCATCGTCATTTCCTGAGTCCTTTTCATCAATGTTGACAAAAGCAAGTATCTGAGGAAACTTTTACTTTTGGCAACAGGGCTGGCAATAAAGATGAGTTCATCTGTCCATGAAGTTCTTTTTTTTTTTTTTTTTTTTTAGTGACTTTTTTTTTTTTTGCGGTACGCGGGCCTCTCACTGTTGTGGCCCCTTCCGTTGTGGAGCACAGGCTCTGGATGCGCAGGCCCAGGGGCCATGGGGTCACGGGCCCAGCCGCTCTGCGGCATGTGGGATCTTCCCAGACCGGGGCACGAACCCGTGTCCCCTGCATCGGCAGGCAGACTCTCAACCACTGCGCCACCAGGGAAGCCCTGTCCATGAAGTTCTTGCTCTTGCTTTCTGGCCTCATTTATTTTAATAGCTGTGAGACCAAATCCCCTACTATCTTTGAAGAGAACGTGCAGTTTGGGTCTTCTTGGAGATGTGTCAGTGGCCAAACAATAAGATGGATTTGACATTTAGTGTCACTGCTATAAACTGACACAGTTAACTGTAGAAAACCACAGGGTAGAATGCCAAGTCTAAGTAATAGAACATCTCCTTGCTTGAATGATATTTGTTAGCTATGTAACAGAGGCCCTCTGACTTCAAGTCTTTTATAATTATTTCCTTAACTTCTTTATCAGTCACATACCAGAGCATCCAGGATTGAAAAGTATTCTGCTTATAAATGAGCTGCTGTTTGTACTAGGCATTGTATAATTTAATACAATCAAGTATGTCTTCTAAAAGTGTTATTTCTCAAAGAAATAAAGTATTTGCAAAATTAGCAGAGTTTGATTATTAAAGAAATGCCTTGATTAATTGCAAGTCTATTAGGAATTAATTTGTGTAACTTGGTCTGTTGACCATTTTTGTCTCATGGAAAGACGTTTTCCTCTAATATTCGCTTTGGATTGCATATCTTCCTTTTTTTTTTTTTTTAAAGCAATGATTTGCCCAGAAGCTATTCCATTCAGCTTAAAAACCATAGGAGGACAGGAAAGAGAGGACTATTTGTGAATAACATTTCCCACCATCTTCTTACAAAGATAAATTCTGGGGGAAGAAGCTAGCACTGTCAGTGAAGACAGAACACCATTCGAGTTCCTAAATGAAACCATAGGAGAAATTCTTTTCACTGACCTTCCCCCTGACCGGCTTACCTAACTAGCCAGTGCTCTCCAGTCTCTGTTGAAAATAAAAACTGATGCCCATCAACTGTGTTTGTTCCCAAACTTATACTTACTGCTCCAGCAATTGTGTTTGTTCCCACTTATACTTACTACTGTAGTTACATAATTTAATTAAAGTTATATCAACTATTGAAGTATAAGCAGAAAAAAATATTGTTGCTGTTTTTATGAAAACTTGGTTAAATGGTTTCTTTGAAAGACTTGAGGGAGGCCAAGTGGATATAACATACATGTTAAATTAGGTGTAGGTGATGTAATTGTGAAATATTTGGGGGAACTGTAAAGATCAAATAACCTGGCTGCATTACACGTTTAGGTTCTCTTCTTTTTAAAGGTGGCATGCGATACCAAATAGGAGACCTATATCTTGTAGAGTCTTGTCCTTTATAAAAGATTGGTGAATGAGTGTGTGAATAATGAATATTTCAAGTTAAAACCAAATATTTATTATATGTGCATTGAGTTTGGTTAAATGATTTTCTGCTCTACATGACTCAACTGCATGGCTGATTTTTCTTTGTTAACCAGTTACCAGTCCTGGTCACCTGGATAAGAAGACTTTTGCCATATTAAATCTAAGCCTGACCAAATCTAACCCTGGGACCAATCTTTGCAAGTTACATATAAAGTAACACAATGAAACAGCTTGAAAAAATAAATACATGAAGTATTTTAATCTTTATTTGTATCATTTTAAAACATTATATTAAGATGAATCCCATTTATTGCACACAGCATCTCTTCTCAAATCCCCCAAACTCTACCCAAATTCTTGTCTTAAATGGTTGATTCAGAAACTCAAGGGAAGTGACCTGGTAAATATATATTTTTAACAAGCTCCCAAAAGGACTTCTTTTTTGGCAAGTGTGGAAAGCACTACATTATTTCTCCTTGTTGCTCTGACTCTTATGACTACATAATTGATCACTTAGCTGGAAACTGAAAAATATTTTGTTATTTTAATGACTAAAATTATGCATTGCACATGTGTTCTTTTTCCTGTGCTCTGAAAAACCTGATATAGAAGAATATTTCTAACCCATACAGAAACACAAATATTTTTGTTCCAAAATAACTGACAAGACAGACATGGCATAGAGAAATTCCCTCTATTCCTATAGGTGTGTATTTCCCGAAATGAGTAGATAATGCTTTATTTTGGAGAATGTGGGAAAGAAAAAAATCAGGTACAAGTTGAGGATGAGAAAACTGAGTTTTAGATGAAGAAAGCAGATTCTGGCACACAGAGTTGAAAAATGGAAAACGTTAGAGCCCAGTTATACATACTCAAGCTGGCCTGGAGCGCATACACATTAAAATAAAATAATTGTTTCTCAAAGGACAAAATTGGAGCTAAGTAGGTCTGTTTCAGAGGTAAGCATTTCTCAACTTCCAATGTAAAAGGAGAAACTGGTGTTTACATAGAAGAATCTATGTAAAAGCCATATGGAGCTGTCTCTAATAAATATCCATTTAATCAAATGCCACTATGTCTTTAAGAAATGTTTTGTAGTTTGATGCAGAGAATGTACTTTTATTTCTTCAACAGCTGCTCTTTTGAAATGGGTGCAGCTGTACTACAGATTTAATTGGCAACAATTGCTTAATTTTTAGTCGGTTGCTTCCAGTCTTTCAAAAGCAATGTTTCTGTGGAAGGCAAAGGCTTGATTTCTTTTTCCTAGAAAGTGCAAAGTATGATGTGAAGTAGGAATTAGGCAAATAAAGGTTTCTGCCTGATTTTTTTAAAATGTGAAAGTGGTACTTCCTATGTTTCTGGCACTACTTTTCTTAGCCATCCTTTTCATATCACATTGATAAAGAGATGTGATGCCCGGATATCAGTCTTTATCTCAAAACTCCTAAAACACTGTAAGCTAGAGCAGATTCTGAAAAATGACCTGAAAATGAGAAAAAAATGATACCCATTAATTTTAAAATATTATCTGCTTGAGAATTAACCAGCATCATATATTTATTACTTGAATTAGAACTTTGACTTTTCAGTACATAGAGTTACTTGTATCTTGATGTGTTTGATTAAATTAAAATGTAAAAATATATGTCGTCCTCTTGTATCTCCCTATATTACTCTGTTTCTCCTATAACATTTAAAAATCTACTTTCTGGCTTAGTTGCTATGGAGAATTCATCCTTTTGCATGCCTTAAAATTCAATCTCTTTTATAAAGTGGAAAAAAAAAATTGGGGGAAAGGTAAGCATTAATGTTATAGTATGTAAAATTTATCGCATTTTCAACATCTTTTATTTCTCATAGCCTTTCATCCTCCAAATAGAACTGCGAGTGCAGATGTATAGAATAATCTTGATTTCTTAAACCTTGATTTAAAAGGTGTGTAACACTCTTAATCTTTCATGTAAGTCTTGTCTAGAGAGCGCTGAATGTTTAGGTTTGCTGAATAAAACCTCCTAGACTATCTGTTTCTTTACTGTTCACATACCCACTTGACTCGTGGTTTAGCTATGAGGGTTTTTTTGTTAAAGTTGTGCCTTCTTTATGAAGTATTTTCAAAGATCTCCTTCTGTGTATTAGAGTCTTGTTAAATGTTACCTAGGGATTTCTTAATTTCTTTATTTAGTAGGTAATGCAGACAGAATTCTATAATGGATGTGAATTTGTATTTCCCCACTCCAAATCCTAGTCCCTTTTAGTTATCTAGTTGTTACACAGATTTAAAACTAACAAGGAACTAGTTACTGTGATTACCTTGAAGCTTTCCACTTCTCAGAAGTATTTTATGCTTAATGGTAGTTGAGTAGTATATAACTCAGTAGCAAAGTCTGTTCTTATTTTTAAATGATATTTTACTTAACATTTTAATTTTTACTTATTAAACAGTAAGCCATTCATAGTAAACTGAGGTACATATAGCCCTATATATTCTCCCAAATCAATGACACTTTTATTTATAGTTTCCAGTCTTTGTGGGTAAGGGAAAATGTGATTTTTCGCTTACCTTTGATCTCTGCGAGAAAGGGGTTTCTCTATAGAGCTCAGTGTCCTCCTTCTTTCTCAGTTTAATATTGGTATCTATTAATGGATAATGAGCTCCATTAAGTTTAATAAACATTTCCGAAAACTTTTGATTTACTTTTAACTCTCTGCCTTGTCTTTAACCTTTTGTTCTTTATTCCATTGTCCCAATTGTATTTTTTATGATGTCTAAGCTAAAACATAAATTTTGAAATGTTCTTAATATTTAAAAGTATGGCAATAAAATATGAAACAACTGGTGTTAATGGAACATCATTAATAATAATAATTGATGTTACAATGACCAGTGAATTGTAAGTTGTGTTTTAAAAAGTACTGTTCTTTCAAAGATTTCTTTATTTTTGCTCTTTTATCCTGGTGTGTGTGTGTGTGTGTGTGTGTGTGTGTGTGTGTGTGTGTGTGTGTTTGTTGATGGAGGGTGATTTGGGAAGAAGGAATGAGTCTTCAGAAAATCTCTTGGTCAATCATTATTAATGTGCCTAAGCAATAGCAAAGATTCAGCGTATTCTATTGAGATCATAAGTAGCAGGTGAAATTAGACAATGAAATGTCAATTCTTGTATTAGTTTCCTGGGGCTGTTGTAACAAAGTACCACAGACTGAATGGCTTAAACAGCAGAAATATATTGTCTCACAGTTTTGGAGGATAGAATTTTGAGATTGAAGTGTCAGCAGGGTCGGTCCCTTCAGAGAGGGCAGGGTCTGTTCTGTGTCCGTCTCCTAGGTTTTGATGGTCTTAGGTGTTCCTTGGCTTGTAGGCAGTGTTCTCCCTGTGTCTTCACATTATCTTCACTCTGTGTGTGTCTGTCCCTGAGCCCATTTTTTTTCTATTTATAAGGATGCAGTCATATTGGATGAGGGCCTACCCTAACGATCTCATCTTGACTTGATCATCTGCAAAGACCCTATTTCCAGAGAAGGCTCCATTCACAGGCACTGCGGTTAGGACTTCAATGTCTTATTTTTGTGACAGGATGCAGGAGGGACACAACCCGTAACAGTACCTGAACCATCACTTTGCTCCTTTGTGATTAATTTTTTTTTTTTTTAAAGAAGATGTTGGGTGTAGGAGTTTATTAATTAATTTATTTATTTATTTTTGTGTGTGATTAATTTTTAATTAGTTTTCAGAATGCATTCTATTTTTATTCTGAGTGCTCAGAATAAGACAAAAAGCCCATTCGAGTATATTGATTTATTTAGTGGGAAAATGGGTTGAAGTTTCATAATGATACAAAATGAAGATACCGATTTTCTGTCATCTCTGTGCCGATACTGGTATTTTATGAAAATGAATAAACCATAAGGATTTACCTATGTACCTTTGCTATGGAATCAGTGTCCTAAGAACCTGTGATATTTATTTTCCTTTGTACACTTACTTATTAACTTTACCTTTAAGTGCTATTACTAATTTCAGTACATTTGTTTTCTTTTATAATATGGCAGGCTATGGAGTGCAAAGATTCGTTTTTTCTAGGTTAGCAAAAAGTAAATAATCTAAGAAATTTCGATGAGTACCTTGAAACAACTGAGGGGACTGTGTCCTGAACAACTAGTTTAAGGACTTTACCCCACTAATACCTGAATACTGCTGCTTGTGGTTCTATTGGTATTTCATTGTTTATCCAAATAAAATCCAAGGTATAGTTGTTCTTTTTTAAATAACACAGTCTAAATTCTTATTTTAGCCTATTTCTGACAGGACTTTAAAAATACAGTTAATATTAATATTTATATTTATATTATATTAATTTATATAATTTATATTAATATAGTGATACACAGTCACTGCTATTAACAATTCTTAGTTCCTGGTACATATGTATCTTGTGTTTTTAAAAATGAAAATGATCGGTTCAGTGTTTTAGAAACTGGCTGCTTTTGAGTGGGTCACCTAATCACAGATATTAAAAACATACGTTTGTTTGAGAGCTAGCTCTAAGTGTAGAAACTGTCAGAGGATTACTTTAGGTTTTGGGGTTTTTTTTTTAACAATATTTTTTCTAATTATTGAAGTAATCCATGCTTATTAAACAAATTTTGAAAAATGCAGAAAGGTATACTGGGAAAAGTACTTGCAATTTACCCATAATGTAGATACTCTTAAATCTTACTGGTGTTGTACATGTCTATGAATGTGAACGCACATGCCTATGTGTAGAGCTAAAGGATAATTTGTTTTTAAAAAGTAAATCATGACTAACACAAATATAAAATGAGTACATGCCAAATATTTCCCTTAACTGATTAGTGAGGGAACAGATAAGATATGACAGCTGATTCTGAGAAGTCAAAGTGTCCCACATTTATAGTCAGATAAAGAATGATGGAATCAATTTTTTTAAAATGCAAAACTGCTTATTATCTGTAGGGCAAAAATCAACTGCATTCCAAAGGGCAGAGCATGCATTTCTACTAGGATCAGTGTTTGGACAGTAATTTGCGTTGCTATCATTTTCTGTCACTTAGGAGTTGTAAAATGGCTCAAAGACAGTGAAAGCCAGAGCTATCCAGATCACCAATTGGAATTATTGTTTTTACATTTTTTCCACCTAAAACTAATGTAATTGAAAATCAACCATGTGTATTTCTTCCCACCGACCTCACGACTGTCCACATAGTTACCAATGAGCATTATGAAATGCACAGACTAACACAAAAACAAGGAAACAAAAATAAAACAAAGACAGTCCTACCTTTCCCTCCCTTTCTTTACTCTGGGACAGGCAGTATAACACCCCTTCACTGTCCTGTCTCCCAGTCACCCTTATGCTTTTTTATGCACTTTTCCTCCACTCCCCAAACACACAGCCAACCTGATCAGTCCAATCCTGACTCTGAAGTTTTGAGTTTTTCTTGCTTCAGTTGATGAAACCAGCCACAGCATCTGAGCCATATATGCAAGAGTGTTTTTGTCTGTGAATAAGAATTCTTAACATTTACCTTTAAAGCTTCTCTTTCACTGCAGTTACAGAGCTTTGCCAAAGTAGCCTAATCTTTACTCACCTTTTCAAAAATTCATCTTTGTTGTTATTCCCATGAGGCAAATATCTCTTTTAAAGGAACCAGCTTTCAAGACAATGAGCTTCTTTAGCATTGAATGTAAGCAATGTCATTTTCAGTGTTTAATCACATTATTTTGTCTGAAATATCCAGGGTCAAGGAGATATTTTAGTAGCTATTTTTAGCTAATAATTCTTCAGGAGCTAATAAATTCTTTGGGAATTTCTTACAAATATAGTATTCCAAGTTCACTTATACAATCTGAATTTGAATATGGCTATCCAAAAATGAACTCATTTTTAGGAGGGAGAACTCATTTAGAAGAGGGAGAGAGATGGACTGGGAGTTTACATTTAGAATAGATAAGCAACAAGGTCCTACTGTATAGTGCAGTGAACTATATCCAGTCTCCTGAGATAAATGGAAAAGAATATATAAAAAGAATGTATATATGTGTATAACTGAGTCACTTTGCTATACAGCAGAAATTAGCACAACCTTATAAATCAACTGTAATTCAATTAAAAATGAACTTATTTTCTGTTTCCTTTCAAGTATAGATTTTTATTAACAATTATCTCTCTTGGTCATTTTTTTTCCTTCATTAGTGACTTCTGTATTTCATTTTATTTTATTGCATGGGCAAGAGAAGAGAAAAATGCATTCATTTTTGTCTTTTCTAGCGATTAATACTAAATTATTAATAGGAAACTCCTACTGAAGATTTCATCTGGCTGTAATCTATAGTCAGAGTAACATAGCTAGTGAGCTTGGCAGTCAGCTCCTAACAATATGAGCAAATCTTGAGGTGGGCATGGAGAATGATGGCCATCCTTGTGCCAGGGCCTTATTACCATTTTAATTCAAAAATGTTGTTTTGGGTATAAGTAAACTGCGGTAGCCACGAAAATAAGCGAGACTAACCATTTGTTTTAACTTATATGTTGATATAGTCCATATAATTGAAAGAATGGAAAGTTAATATGTAGCTTTCCACCAGTCTCTGTAGAGGAAGGGAAATAATTCATGCCTAAATATGTTAATGTTTAACTGAACTATTTTATGTACAGTTGTGTTTGATCGTAAGATACAGCATTTACTTAAGATTTATAGTTTTAATTCTAAGTCTTCCTCACCTATAGCCTACATAGCTTTTATTCTAGTAAAAACAAGTCTGAAAGTAATGTTCACTGATTTAGATGTTGATGACAGATGGGTCTTATGGCAGGATAGCGTCCATGGCTTGGAGACATGGCCAACATTTACTCTCTAATAATGAATGACCTGGATTTTTCCCACATGTTTGAGGTCTTGACGTCACAGAGACTAAAGGATTTGGGGCTCTGGTATATTCCCTGCTGGCAGTCATTCATAAGTAAATCCCTGGTAGGAGAGTTGGATTTGAGTGACATCTGGAGGCTTTCTGTACCTAGGTGTGGGGGAATTCTGGATTTGCATTTTTCTGGTAAGCTAGATTTGGCTTTTAGGAAATATCACAAGTGCAATTGATGGATTTCACATTTCACATTGAGAGGCACTGAAAGATTGGAAGAATTGAAGGAGAAATATTGGTCTTTTATTATGTCTTCCATTGAATAGAATTAGTTAATTTGATGTTAGGTGCTCATATAAAGCATTGCTTGAGCACCGTAGATGTCAGGAAGATATATCTGTTATTAATTATGATTTAAAAGTGAAGATTGAATTTTTTAACTTATCAGAAAATTACAGCAGTTATCCCTGAATGTTCAGAAAGGAAGCATTCCGAAGTATCTAGCTATGGGGCAAAATTGTTAGTAATTGAATTCCATTTTCTTCCTAAAGCCCTCTGCACTGTGGGGAAACTCTCCATGAGTGTTGAAGTGGTGTGAGCGTGTTGTATTTGCAGCATGGAAGAGGGAAATAGAAGGCTCCTTCGCATTGTGTCTAAGCAGAGCAGTGCTTGCAGAATGAGCTTGGGATGTGACTTAGCCTCCAGTTCCCTATAAAATATTGCTTATATAGTCTGATCATGCAGATGTGCTGAAATCTGAGGCAAACTCTATTGTACATTAATAATGCCCCACAGGAAGTTATAAGATTCCATCATTATTAAACTCTGGAGTATAATGTTACAAGTATATTAAATGTTTCTCTCCTTTGGTTCTCATCTTATCAGAAGAGCCAGTATCCAGTGTCTCTTTGGCACATTATCAATAGGAGAAATAGCAAGGTACTATTTTCCTATTCACGGATTTTTTTGCAAAAACCCAAGAGTATCAATATATAGCACATTGTCTAGACTTCTATGCTAGAGAATTATTTTCCATACTTTATAAAAAAAAAAAACCCTGTAGTCAAAATCATAAAAAAAAAAATTTAACTCCAAAGTGGGTATCTGTCCTAAAAGGGCTACTCTACAGATATACCAAATTTCTTTAAAGGAGAAGTCAGTAGTGGTAAGTGGTATCAAATCCCATTGTTGTAATTTCATTAATGGGTAGTATGTAACACTTTATTGCATTTTTATTGGAAAAATATAAAATCAAATTTAAATGTTGTAGAACTATAAAATATAGACGTTTATGTTCTCTTGTAATCCTGCTTCCCAGATAAAATTCCTATCAATAATTTAATGTGTAGTCTTTTAATACTACAGAGGCATAGTGAGGAAGCGGTAGTGCATGGTGGGTAGAGATGGAGCACAGATTCTGGAACCACACTGCCTGAATTTGAATCCTGTCTCTGCTACTGTATGAGCCAGGGTCCTGGCAGGAAATCAAAGGGTCTGGAGACTTTGAGGAAGGGATAGGTTGTGGAGATATTAAGGGAAACACCAAGGAATGGTGAGGCAACCTGGGTTAGCGAGAGGGGAAAGCTCTTCCCACCCCAATGAGAGTAGTAGCTGTAGGAAAGGGGTTACTGAGCAGAAGCTATGGTCAGGAGGAGAGGAAAACAGCCCCTGTTGGATGTGAGCAGGGGAGGGGAGGGCAGTGGGGATGGGTATAAAGCCCCCACTTCTACCACTTTGCCCTACCTTCACCTTTGAGGGTCACCCCCATCGACTAAATCCGAACAGAATCTGTGGACTCAGGAATCCCGGTGTTGTCATGTATAGAAATCAGCCTCTTTAGGGCAGAGGAGGAAGGTTAGATGTGGTGGGGGGCAAATGGAGAATTACAAGCAAAAATACTAGCTGTATGACCTAAGAAATAGTATTGACAATTTACTCTGTGCTTCAGTTTCCTCATCAGTTTAATGGGTAGAATAATAGAACCAATAATACAGGGTCATTGTGAGGCTTAAATGAGTTACTATGTACAAAGTGTGTGAGTGTCACCTGGATAGACATGGGTCAGCAAGTATTATTAAGTTATTACTTTAATAACTTAATTATTACTTTATGAATTAATTTTACATGAAATTCAGAAAAATGTGTGATTTTTACTTTAACAATGTATCTTGATCATCTCTCTCTCTCGGTATATGTATATAAATATATATATACACAAACACAATACATATACATTATACATACATATACATACATGAACATACACAAATGTACACCCACTTCTTTCTCTAAACACACACACACACACACACACACACACACACACACACTCTCTCTCTCTCTCTCTCTCTCTCTCTCTCTCTCTCACTCTCGCTCTGTCACATCCTGAACTCTATCTACTTTTTATTGGCTTCAGAGTATTCCACTGTATGGCTGTACCATGATATGTTTAAACTTTGCTGTTTAGATGGATATTTGGACAATTCCATTATTTCACTCTTATGCACAATGCTGTAGGAACATTTCACCTTTTAACTGCTAATTTTGGATTTGAGAGAAGCAAGTATGTCTTGTGCACTTGAGCCATCTAGGTTAAATCATCTTCAGGCTACTCTCTGATGAGAAGGAATGTAAATGAGTGACATTAGTACAGCTGCTCTGGAAGTGGCTGAAGCCTCTTATTTTTTCTCGGTCCTCACCCCATTCAAATTTATAGAGAAAGAAAAGCTTTGTAGATTTTTTTCATGACCTTTAACTTTATTGAAGGACAACTTTTTAAATATTATTTTCTTGATACTATAATACTCTGTACACTCAAGTTTCATGCATTTTAACAAAATGTTGATAATCATGTAAACAGATTCACAGCCAAATTTTTGATCTAGTTGATTTCACTGTAATGAGGTCATAGAAGCACAATTATGGGTGATTGACTGAAATCTCATGCTGTGTATGTGAACTTTTTAATGTGATAATATATCTTATGACTGTGTCTATCTTATGACTGACTATATATACATATACATATATATAGTTTTGGCCTAGAACTTTTTTATCCTTACATGACAAATAAACTTTCCCTTTACTGCGGAGTACATTTTCTAAAATTCAGTTGACCAAGTATGAAAAAAAAGTGACATTTATTTGCTTCTCTACTTCAGGTGGATAGCAATGCATATCATTCTGCATTGAAATAGTTAAGAATATTTTGTCCTGAAGTGGAGAATTTAGACTGAGAAAAAAAAACTGTCCACTTAGTGTTTATTAAGGATGAACTGAAGAGAATTGGAACAAACAAGATTTTAAACAATACTGCAGAAAAACTCTGTTTTGGTGGCACTGGTGACAAGCTGTCCTCAATACGGTGCCGCTCAGTTTCATCACCTAAGTGATTTAGCACACATGAGATTGTTGTAAAGAAACAAATTCTACAATATTTATTTATTTAAATATACATTCTGTCTAAAATCATTCAATTTGAGAATTCTTTTAAATGGACAGCAGAAAAGAGACCGTTTCATGAATTTCCATGTGGCATCTTTTGCCCTAACTCGGCCTGTCAAAAATATGTTTACTCCGTGCCTGCTTGGGATTCTGCTCTCTTCTCCCTGCCTTTCCTGCCCATTTTGCTGCTCTTCTGTGGTCTTTAACACATGCTCTGATAATCTATATCTCTGGGCTCAGGCTTGAACCTTTATCCCTAGAACCTAGCATAACATGCAACCAAACTTGAAATGCTTTCAGATTTTGGATTTCTTTGTAACCACAAGCTCAATGTTTAGAAAGTTAGGATAATAGAAAGAAGAAAAGGAAAAAAATCATTATCATTGTATGACTCTGAGATAAACAGTTAATGTTTTATGTATCTTCATCATTTTGTGTATTTTACATAGGTGCAACAATACAGTATGTTTAATTTTGAGTATTCCTTTTAAACTTAAGTCTATTTCACAAGCATTTTTTTTTTTTTCTGGTATTAAGTGTTCAGAAACATCCTTGATGGTTATGTGCCAATTTACTCTATGGCTATGATATAACTTATTCTCTTATTAGACATTTTGTGTTACCTAATTTTCCTATTACAAATAATAATGGGATTTTTTAAACTGTTAAAAAAAATCTCAAGTTGTAGATCTTTTTACAAATATTCCTAGAAGTGGAATTACTAGGCCAAGTGGTAGGAATACTTTAAAACTTCCTGTACATATTGCCAAATTGCTTTCCAAGAAGGTTGTACCAATTTATAATCCCATCAGCAGTGTAGGAGAGTGCCTGTTAAATTTTTAATTGGATTTCTTTGCTAAGAAACCAAATGGTCAACATTTAACTGATTATAAAAACAAAGATGAGAGCATAACTCTTCAGGCATTTTGCTATCAAGATGAAAATTTGGGTCTGTTGGATTTCTGTAATGCATTGAAGAAATTCTGCATGTTAAATTACATCATTTTTAGCCTCATTGGATCATTGGACTACAAGAATACCTTGAATTTGATTCATACTTCTCCAGCAGAGGTTAAAAAATACTGTGCCAGGGTTCTGACCCCTTTCCTTTGGACTGGAGTTGGTGGTGAGAGGTGGAGGCTGACTGTGAGTTGCTGAAGACAGCTTTGCTGGGCTGGCCCACTGCCTACCTTGTCTGTGGGAGGGAAGCAGGAGCTGAATGTCTGACACTGGCTACTTGATACACTTAATAGGTGGATGGATGCATAATGCAGGAATAAATGAAGTGATGAAGTGATAAACTCATAAACCTGCTGAAGTTCAAAGCCCAAAGCCATCCTTTGTCATTTGTGGTATAGATGGGCAACCCTCTTTACCATGGATGAAGGCGTGTTTGACTAATCAGAATTCTGCTTATTAGAATGTCTTGGCCTTCCAGGTCACTATAATATATAATTTTTCTTTATCTTTTGGACTTAGAACCAATGGAACTAAACTTTGTATATTTATGTATCTGATATAGAACATCATGCTGGAAAACAATGTTTCCTTTCCTCTGTCTCTCCTTGTCTCTCTGTCTCTGTCTCTCCCTCTTTCTCTCTCCATTCCCTTTTCCCTCTCTTCCTTTTAAATATAGACACAAAAAAGCAACAGCAGTAAAAAGCAGGAATCTAAAGTAACTGGTTGCCCCCTTGTGCTGACACGTGTGAGAGATAGACCAAAGATCACACTTGTGTTAGATGTATAGGTAGAAAATTGGCACATGGTGTGTTTTTTGCACTTCTGGCCCTGTGGAAAGTAGTGATTAAAATCCCAGCCTGTGGAATTGGACATAGGTTCTAATCCATGCTCTGACACCAGAAAACCTTGGACATTTTACCTAGCCTAACTGTTCCACAGTTTCATATTTGTTGGTAGCTTGCAGAATCTACTTCTGTAGAGTTTTTGCTAAGATTATATGCGAAAATGCATGGCAAATGCCAGCACTGTGCTTGATGTGCAGTAGCTTCTCGTTGGCTGCCATGCACTTGTTTGAGATTATTAATTCTTAGTGATCTTTGCTAATATATCATTCAGTGGACCCCTACAAAATAGTTGGTGGTAAGCAATAAAGATAGAGACTTTGATAGGCAATTACCAACTGACTGTGGAATATTCCTGAAATTGTTCCTATGTCTGTTTCAGAATTTATAATGATGAAAAATGAGATTAACAAACTGATTTTTTTGTATATATAAAACAGATTTAAGAGTCAATGCTAGTATTTGTATAACTAGATTAATAACGCAAAGACAAACATTTTTATACAAATCATTCTAGACTTGTTCAGTTTAATAGAATCAAAGTAGTCTATATCTTTTCTCTCTCCCTGTTTTCCTATCTTTATGTGTGTTCTTTTTTTCTTTAGTCATTTTACTGAGATACGATTTATGTGCAGTAAGATGTGCAGATCCTAAGTGTACATTTCAATGAGTGTGACAAATGCATACAACCTGCATATATTCTTTCTGTTCATACCATCATTCCCTTTACCATCATTAATAACATGCAACACTTACTGAGTGATAACCATTGTCAAGTATCTATGGAACTTTTAATCAGTGTGTTCATCAGTCCTCCCAATAATCCTCTCTATTTCAAACTACTGTTATTCCCATTTTACAGATGAGAACTGAGCTTAGAAAGATGAAGTGACTTGCCTAAGTCACTTGCTGTGCCTGTCACAGAGCCTGCCTTAGAACCTAAGCTAGTGTCCCTAACCACCATCTCTCCATCACTGCTATGGAAGCCAGACCACAATTTCTTTTCACTCTAATGAAACCGACACAAATTCTCATAATCAAACGATTCTTAGTCATTCTGTTTTGTGAATATATTTTAATCAAAATGGAATCCAATATATAGAAAGAAATTGAAAAGGTTTCCCGTAAGTGAAGGGACCTCTTGAAAACAGAAACCGTATTTTTGGTATATATATTATATAGCAGAATGCATCATGAGCAAAATATTCTAGTTAACGTTTAGTTCAATTCACTTCATTTGGCCTATGTATTGTCTGTTATTTTTGACTGATGGCAAGCTGCCATTGACTGGTGGCAATATGTTTTGATACTCAAATAATAAAAAGCAATCTTTAATACATTGTTTAAAAGAAGAAAATGATTAGGGCTTCCCTGGTGGCGCAGTGGTTGAGAGTCCACCTGCCGATGCAGGGGACACGGGTTCGTGCCCCGGTCCGGGAAGATCCCACATGCCGGGGAGGGGCTGGGCCCGTGAGACATGGCCGCTGAGCCTGCACGTCTGGTGCCTGTGTTCCGCAACGGGAGAGGCCACAACAGTGAGAGGCCCGCGTACAGCAAGAAAAAAAAAAAAAAGAAAATGATGAATCTTTATATTCTGAAGAGAGTACGTGCCTATATAGCTAAAAAAAAAAAAAAAAAAAAAAAAAAGGTCCATAATCTAAACTTGGTCCCCTAACCATTTTTCATTCAGACTCTGAATATTTTTCTGTTTGGCTTGGTCTAAAATTCTTTTTTCCTTTCTTCTTTCAGGATTTTCTTCTATATTTGTTATTTGGACTGTTCTTCGGCCAGTTTGCTAAGCAGAAGAGTATAACAAGTTATTTGTTTATATGGGTTTCTTCAAAGTCTTTAAAAAAACATGCATATTGTATCTTACTTGCAGGGCTTTACTTCTCTAATTTTTTCTTTTTAAAGTCCGATTAAAGTGAAAAAGGCTTTAATTCTTTCACTGTAGAGAATGTACAAGTGTTACAGGTACAAGAGAAAAATAATATTAGCATGGGATTATGGTCAAGCTTAGGCATTTTCTCCTTAAATTCTCTGAACAAGGAGTTAACAATACTTTTCTCCGCCTTGGGGTGTACGAACATCCTGAAACAATAAGGTAGATTAATTAAATCAGAAATGAGAAAATATTCATTAAGCCAAAGGTAATATTTTCTTTATCTATTTCAAGATAAGTGTCTATAGTACTATACTACTGAGCATTACTCAGTGCCAAGACAGTGGTTTATTGCCTGAAAAGTACTAAGTAAATATCTGTGAAATTAAATTAATGAAGGAAAAAGTGATTCAGTATTTTAACCAGCTATGAACAGTATTACTGCTCTAAATAGATTAAAAAATTATTACCACAACCTTTTCATATCAACTTTGGGGTTTTAAAATGCAGTAAGATTTTCTGTTTAGTTCAGTGGAAGTGGTTTGAACTTATTCATAGAATGGAGAAGTTAAATTTTGTTATTCTTATTTTCCTAGAAAAGTACAGCAAAGGAGCACTTACAAAAATGAAACTATTTTGTAGTGATCTTAAGTATTCTAAATGATCATTCCAGACTGTTTTACAATATCCACATTAGTTTGATGCCATGGTAATAGAATTGAAAAAGAAGGTTAGATTTTTGAGAACATAATGGTAACGGAAATGACGGCATTATTGTTTCTGACGTGTCAAATTTAGTGCATTAAGCTGTCATCATTCCAGTCTTATGCTAAATAATTCACCTAACTTTAAGCGGCTCATCCTCTTATAGTATTATAGCCTCTATTCTGACTTCAATAACCTCTGTATTTGTTAAACTTTGCAATTGTATGGAATGGACTTTAAAAAATTAGGGAATGTGAAGTTCATCTATTTGTAAATGAAATTTTACAAAATAATATTAATCTAAGATTATCCTCATGTAAGTATATACATATATATACATATCATATTTTTTGTAGGAATTATTATTAGGAGTTTGGTACTTTCTACTGAATCACATGACTTGCTCTATTCCCAGGTGTTTTCAGTTTATAGATGAAAGGGTCTAGGAAACAGTAGGGATCAGCTGAATTCTACTAATCACTCTTATCTTTTTTTACAAAATCATTTTAAATTTGTCACTTCAGGTGAAAGTCTAGCAATCATATAGAAAATATATCTAGTTGAAAGGATGCTCAACCTGGTTAGGCTTTGAAGGGGCCATTGGAATGAGTCCTCCTGCCTAGAAAGCCCCTTCCCTAGGATATGCCTATGGCTTAATTTCTCATTTTATTTGGGTCTCTATTCAAATACCCCTTACCAAAAGTGTCTTCTCTTAGGCAACACACCCAAAAAGTGTTTGTTGTCTGCCTTCCTTGACTGAGTGAGGTCAGTTAGGGTCTTTTTCTGCTATGTTCACTGTGGTGTCCTTAATACCTAGAGTAGGTCTGGCCAACAGAAGGCATTTAGGATGTATCTGTGGAATGAATTATAGAACTGTAAAAGAAATTTTGACATCATCTTGTCTAATCTTTCTAATTTCTATAAAGAAAACTAAGCCTAAGATTGATTGGTTAATTGAGTTTCTCCATATTTTTTAGCTAGGGATTGAGGAAATGCCAGAATCCCAATCTGGTACTTAATTCCGTGACATTTCCTTCTGCCTATAAGAGGCAGGATAGGAAAAGGTTAAGAACTGATGTTTCCGGGGCGGCAGACCTGGCTTTTGTCAGAATTTGAGCCGTAGCCCTACCACTTACCAGCTGTGTGACTTTGCGAAAGATACTTAATCCTTCTAAGTCGTTTTCCAGTTTCCTTAACTGGCTTGAAGCAAACTGCTATGGCTGTCATCATCATCATCACCATCATTTAGTCATTATCATATACATCATATATGTGTTTAGTCTATTACTTCCTAGAATATTACTACCCCTGAATTTACTATGCTTAGGGCTCCTTAGTTCCTCAGAGATGATAGATGAAGTTTACTAGATTGATATATTGGTTTGGAATACTAATGATATTAATATAACCTTTAGTTACTATACTAGCTTACAGTACTAATTAATATTAAATAGTCATCAATCCAGTGTTTCTGATTCCTGGGGTTTCCACAGGCATTCCACAGAAAGATTGTTCTCTTAGTGCCAATAGATTTTAGAAATAAGCAGGATGTAAGTTCAGGTACAGAAGTTGAAACTGTGAAATGTTTTTATCTTCTCCTTATCAATTTCCTATCTAAATAGAAAAATTTCCATCAGTCAAGAACCAATTAAGAGAAGGCATGGGTAACGTTCTAGACGTAGTTAAGTTATATAGATACATATTGATCATTATCTTAAAGTGTCATCTAGTTTGAATTTCTATTTTTTGAGCCTAGAGTCATGTGGAATAATTGATATTATTAAGAAACTAAGATTTTCAGAGGCATATTTTTATTTATTTTTTATTTAAAAAAAAAATTTTTTTAGATGCATATTTTTAAAGTGTCATACTTTTTGTATCAGTACATTTCCATGTGTGGTAGCTTTGCTTATTTTGGATTCTAATTTTAAAATAGACATAATTTTTTATGTTCGTTAGAATTGATAGACCATCTGAGGTCCATTATCTTTCAACTGCAGTTTTTTCAAAGATAATGGAATCTGTAATAATTTATAGTTACCATTAGAAAAGATAAAACAGTTCCTTAGCTTGAAAATTTTTGTTTAAGAGGAAAATGCTAAGACAGCTATCATCTTCAGAAGGGTGTTTGGCTGATGGATTCACAGTTGAAACTTAGAGACTCTGTTCATATCAGAATCTTAGGGGAAAGTCTTCAAGTTGCTGCTACATTATTAACTAAGCAAAAGAAGTGCCAGTTGCATCTGAGAAAGTAGACGCCACACTTTAGGAATGTCCAACTGGACTACAGTTTCCTCTTTGGCTTATATAATTGGCTTAAGGTGATTTCTAAAATCTCTTCTTTTTCTTAGTTACTCTGTTGGCCTACTACATGCAGGCAATTCATGTATGTGGAAAGACTATTCACTTCCAACTGAAAAGAGTATGTCTTAGTCTTCTTCCAAACCCAGGTTCCTCAGCCTGACACATTTTAGACTTTCAGTAAATACTTCTAGAATGAATTTTAAAATATCTCTTTACTTATAAAGAAAACAGATCCTTTAAGCTAAGTGTATAAATTTTCTATTGCTGTAAATTACTACAAACTTGACAGCATTAACACACATTCATTATTTTACAGTTCTGTAGGTCAAAAATCTGACATGGATCACACTGGGCTAAAACCATGGTGTTGGCAGGACTGCATTCCTTTCTCTCGGCTCTGGGTAGAATCCATTTCCTTGCTTTTCTAGCTTCTGGAATCTGCCCCGTTTCCTTGGCTCGTGACCCTTTTTCTCCACTTTCAAAACCAACAAAGATAAATGGAGTCCTTCTTACATCACATTGCTCTGACCTCTTCCATCTTCATATCTCCTCCTATTAATTGATCCTTCTACCTCCGTTTTATAAGGACACTTGTGATGACGTTGGGTCTGCCAGATAATCTAGGATAATCTCCCTACCTCACGGTCCTTCATCACATCTGCAAAGTTGCTTTTATAAAAGGTAACACCTTCAGATCTTCCGGAGATGAGGGTGTGAACATCTTTGGGAGTCATTATTCTGTTCTGCCTAGTACACTGAGTGTATGCCAGTGGCGGAAGCGCCAGAGTTCTCTTCCTTGTAACTACACAGGGAAATTGCTTCTTGGTTAACAAATGCAAGAGCTTTGGCCAAACCTGTCTGAGGTTTTAGCTCAAAAAGAAGAGCTCCATCCTTCAGGTTTAGATTTCATTTCAAGTGTATAATCACCAATGATGTTCTATAGCCCTATGTTTATGGACTATCACTGGAGTTCAAACTACAGTAAATTTGTAAAACATTAATTAGTTCCTCATAGTGACAGGGTTCTCTGTGGTACGTGGCCAGTTTTGTGGATCTGGACCTAGGAGAGGCTAGGAGATAGGAGACTCCTACTGCTAACTTTGCAATCCTTTGTGAATAAGTTTTTATCACTGAACTTCATTTACTCATGTATAAACTACATATGGGGCTTCCCTGATGGCGCCGAGGTTGAGAGTCCGCCTGCCGATGCAGGGGACACGGGTTCGTGCCCCGGTCTGGGAAGATCCCACATGCCGCGGAGCGGCTGGGCCCGTGAGCCATGGCCGCTGAGCCTGCGCGTCCGGAGCCTGTGCTCCGCAACGGAAGAGGCCACAACAGTGATAGGCCCGTGTACCACAAAACAAAAAAAACAAAACTACATATGATAACCAAATCTCTCTTACTCAGCTTCCAGAACCAATGAGATCTTAATGAAGAATGTTCTATAAATTACAGAGCTCTCTTTCTATATATAGTATTTCTCTAAGGCCTTATTAAAGGGCCCTTTTGTACTCAAGTGTTTTATTTATATTGATGTAAACAAACACAATGGTGAATCTTAGCACATTACTGAAAATAACTCAGCATTTTGTAAAATCAATACTTAGTACTGCTTCAAATGGTAAACTTTCTGTCAAATTATACAAAGCAGGTTTATTTTGTCTTGTTCTTTTGGAAGAGTAATGTGAATCTGTTGATGGTCCCACTTTTCTTTCTGTAGCTCTGTTACATAAATATGAAAGGTTAATGCCTCAGTAGTTCTAAATATACTTTAATTAAGACATCTCTAGGACAGTGGTTTTCCAAGTTGTAAGTAACAGAAGCCTTTTTGCAACAAAATATTACATGGAGTGGCCATATGCAAAAGAAAGGTATGTGGAGCTGCTCTGGTTGAATGGGAACATGAGAGGCAACAAGTCCATGGGTTGGTGCCCTCACAAATACACATTCCAGTGTCTGCTAAGGCACCCCCAGTGGGTTTCAGTGACCCATGGTTATTTATTTGTAAAGTGTTTAGTATGTTCTGAACTGTACAAGCTAATATATAGTAGGTACAGGTCAAGAAGCTATGGGGGCTATAAGTGTGTGTGTGTGTGTGTGTGTGTGTGTGTGTGTGTGTGTATGGAGCAGGTTAAATAAATATGAATTCTCCACAAGTTTATTTTGTAAATGCTAATGCTAAGTCAATGTTTGTTCTCCGAGCTCACCTCTCCTATAAAACCATAACCCATGTGAGTATTTATATTTAAAATTATTTTCTTGAAAGTTATATTATAAATTCATAAACTATGCATTTATATGTAGTTTATGTTATAGTATGCCTACTATGTATGCATATATATATAATTTTTAAAAATATCTGTATGTAAATTTGAAAATTCTGTTTGTGAATCTGGCCGCCATGAACAGAAGGAATAGAGGTTATGATGTTACAGCCCTTGGTCTTGGATAGTTAATGTATACATGAGTACATGAAACATGTTTACTAATCATCTTATCAGTGGAAAATTTGGAAGCAGTTTTTGTCAGAGTACCATATCTAGTTTGTAATAAAGAATCTCGTAGTTCCATTTTTCTCAAATTTTGTTTTCTGTGGTCATAATTTTACAGTAGAATTTATAATTTGGCTCATAAACATCTTCAGAAATGACATTTGATACTCTTACCTGGTTCATTGGTCTAAGAGGATCTATATCTTGGGTAACTGAATATACTTAAAAAGTACAAGAGAAGTAACATATGAAACTTTTAAAGCCAAGTGATTTGGAAGAGAGAGAATTTTACAATTAAAAAAATATGGTATCAAATGAATAAGCCATTTTTATATTCTGTTTTGAAGAAATAGGTTGCTTATTGTTCCATATCTGTGTACACAGTTTGGGCTCATGTTGGCATATAAAAATAGAGTGACTTGTGAGAGACAGGTGATTTTTCAAGGAGACAGTTTACTTATTTAAGAAAGAAAACTGTAAAATGTTTTCAACATTTTGATTCAAATCCTGAAAGACTTTGTGTATTTTTAGTCTTTCTTTATAAAGGATTATTAAAATTAATTTTAAACTTAATTCACATTATTAAGGGCATTTATATTATGATACTAAGGTATATCTATACACAGTTCTGCATTTGCTTTTTGGATTCCTTTTTTCCTTTATCACAGCTAGAATGTAAGATACGTTTCTATTCATATTGGGCCTTTAAGAGGTTATATGACTAATGGAAACACGTATATATGAGTCCAAGTTCTGCCTCTTCCAAAATTCATTGCCGTAAGGAAAGTTGGTTAGTCTCAGAGAGTTACTTAGACTTTCTCAATTTAATTTACTAGCCTGTAAAATGGTCTAGTCTGAAAACCAGGGGAGTTACAAGAATTCAATGACATAAGGAATGTGAAAGTTTATGGTGTAGTGCCTGGCATATGTTAAGTGACCAATGAGTACTTTGCTTTTCTTATTCTGTTAACTAGAAATTAAGATTCAGACTTACAACTTCTAAATTTATATCTGCAGCTTGGATGCCTCTCTTGAATTCCAGACTCATACATTCAGCAGCAATAAATGACCTCTTGCTTAGATATCTAAACACATCTCAAATTCCATGTGTCCCAAGTAAAAGTCCCAATAGTCCCCTGTAGACCTGCTCAACCTGTAGCCTTCTAATCTCAGTTGGTGGCAACTGCAGCCTTGCAGGTGCTCTGTCAAAGATCTGGGGGGTGGGGGGGCCTCTTTGACTCATCTTATTCTCTTACACATCAGTCCCAATCTACTAGCAAGTCCAGTTCAGTTCTACTTGCCAAATAATCCAGAATCTGACTACATCTCACCACCTTTACTGCTACGACGATAGTCAAGCCAATATCATTCCTAGCCCTAATTACTACAGAAACCTCTCAGCACTGCTCTCTGCCTCCTTACTTATCATGGATTCACAGTAAAGTAGCCATCAGTCAATGTCACGCCTCTGCTCGAAGCCCTCTAATGACTCCTCATGTCAAGAGTAAACGTTTAAGACCTTACAACCACCGGCAGGGTCCTATGCAGTTGGTCTTCTTTATCTTTGCCATTACCTCATCTCTTATTACCTTTCTCCCCACTTACTCTGCTTCAGCTACACTTGTTCATACTATTGTTTATGCATCCCCACTGAGGGTATTTGCACAGGCTCTTCTCTCAGCCTGGAACACTTGCTTTTTAGATATCCTCAAAGCTCATTTCCTCCATGCCTGTGTCTTCAAGTCTTTAATCCAGTGTTGCCTTTCCAGTATGGTTTAGCCTGATCAGTCCCTCCCTTTCAGACTGAAACCCCTACCACCTATACTACCAATCCTCTTTATCCTGCTCTCTCTTCCTCCAAGGGCACTTAATCACCTTCTAATTCATGGTAGAATTTCTTTATTACATTCATTCTCTACTTTTTGTCTCTTTCACTAGAAAGCACCATTGTGGAGTTACTTTTTTTTTTTTTTTTTTGGTTTTGTTCACTATTTCCCAATCATCTAGAACAGTGTCTGGTACATAATAGATGCTCAATAAATATTGGTGGAATGAATTGGGGAAACAATAATTAGATCAGAAAAAATGCATGACTAGAGTTCTTTACATTTTATCCCATACTATTTATTTAAAAGGAACCCATTTAGACAGAACAGCAATGAGAGTAACCAATTTTCAATTTGGAAAACACCTGGAAAGCAACATAGATTAAGTATTTAAGATGTGGTAGCTTTGGAATTGGGCTACCTCGGATTGATTGCTGTTTCTGCCACATAAAAACTCACTGGGATCGTCAGCTTTCTGATTCTTTCATCAACCTGAATACCTTAAAATAATTAGCCATGTAGTTGATACCCCCCCAAAATCTTGATTTTAAAAATATTTTTACCCTGTACTTGTTTTTTGTAAGCATCCAAAATCCATAAATGTGGACATTCATTTTATTCTTTGAAGATGCCATCCTCTCAAGATAAGGAAGTATTGATATAGCTCCAAATCAAAACATAAAATTCCATCATGATTTATCTACATATGTCTGTCTCACAGAGACCCAGCATTTTTTTTTATTCATTTCATGTTAGTACACATGCACTCTGTCACCAGATCTTAAATTGCCATTCTTATGCTGGATTTGTGACATCGTGCGTCATCAAGAGCTGTTCTCAAAAACGCAGATTCAATTACGTCTTAACAAACAGGCCAAATATCTAATCTGCCACCATTAAAGCTATATTAACCTGCTTTTATCCAGTGGGGGCTTGAATAACAGAGTAAGACCACATCTGTGTCCACAGCTGCTTCCTTTTAGGCAAGAACCATAGCATAATATTCAGGACAAGGGCCTTTGAAAGAGTCTGTACATAAAGCATAATTTTAGGTATTGGGCAAAGCCTGTGTTTAGTGTTCTGGGCCTCTAGTTAACCGTCTGTTTCCCCCCCTAACAGAGAGTCCACTTTGTCATTTTTGGGTTCCTACTACATTCCCTTCTGTTTCTGTCATTAAAAACCTCTTTTCCAGAGGTTTTCATTTATGTCTTAGTGTGAACTATTTATCCTGGAAGTATTTGCTTTTATAGCTCAATTTTCAACTAAATCGTCTTTTTTTCCGTTAAAAAGTTGGATATGAATAAGTTGGTAGGAGAACTATTTTGAGAGGGCTGTTTTGGCTCTATGACAATTCCAATAGGTATCTCAGCCCACTCCATTGTTTTATAATGTCTGATCCTGATGATTTTGTATCTTCTGGTTATTCTGTTACTAGATGGCATTTAATGTTTTCCTTTTGATTGTTAAATGTCTTTTCTTTCCTTTTTTTTTTTTTTAGTGCAGCTTCAAAAATCTAGAAATGAATAGAGAAAGTAAAAATTATATATACTAATGGCTTTTCTAGAAGCCATTAGTATAATGCTGATCTTAAGTAACAGTTACTAGAATTGGGAGCTGTATTTGAATTACTTACACCTTTGATAGGTGAAGAAAGAATAGTTCATTTGTTGAATTCATACTTACTATATAGCTGAACATTTTATATTTATTAGCCATTTGTGTTTTCTTGTCTTCTCATTAACATTTTAAATATTGATATTTACTTATTCTTTGTGATAATAGAGCAGTGCTTGCCTTATAATTTAATATATTTTTGAAATGCAATTTTTACCGTATATTTATTTATTTATTTACTTTTATTTATTTTTGTCTGTGTTGGGTCTTCGTTGCTGCGCACACGGGCTTTCTCTAGTTGTGGTAAGCGGGGGCTACTCTTCGTTGCGGTGCGCGGGCGTTTCGTTGCAGTGGCTTATCTTATTGCGGGGCATGGACTCTAGGTGTGCGTGCTTCAGGAGTTGTGGCTCGAGGGCTCTAGAGCACAGGCTCAGTAGTTGTGGTGCATGGGCTTAGTTGCTCCGCGGCACGTGGGATCTTCCTGGACTAGGACTCGAACCCATGTCCCCTGCATTGACAGGTGGATTCTTAAGCACTGTGCCACCAGGAAAGCCCTACCATATTATATTTAGACATTATTCTTCTATTTTAAAAATTCTTAAATAGCCCCCTGCATTCAGATAGGAAAAAATTTAATTATCATTTTTTTGTAAGTTTTGGGGTTTGATTTGACATGGAGTTTTTGAATACTTTTGAGCTTCAGTTATATGAATGGTAATTTGCATGTACATAAGCAAATTGTGGGATTTTGTAAGCTGCTACACAGAATTGTCAGCAAATTTAGTTGAATAATGGATATGCCTTTTCTGTTGGCTTACAAGATATTAGATCAATTAAAATGGATTACAAAGAAGAACTCACTGAAATTAGGTAGAAATGTTGTATTAGTGATAGAAGCCAGGTAATAGTGAGTGCAGAAGTAGATGGGAGGTGAGGGCATGGAGAAATCTAATTTAGACTATTTTTTCAAGGTGCTGGGTAATGAAGAGAAATATAAAAAGAGAAAAATAGCTAAGGAAGTGGTTTGGAGATACAAATCTATATTTGTAAAAAGAAGGGAGACACTTGAGTGTGTTTACCGAGGCGAGAGAAAATGGACATGGAAAGATTTACAACGCAGGATGGTTCAGGCAAAGCACTGGTGGAATTAGATACCTGAAGAGGCAGGAGGAGGGAATCTAACTCGCATGGGCTGAAGACAGGCACTGTTTCCACTGAGTTAGGAAGGACACAACAGAGATGGATATGGTGTGTATATATTTGTAGGAAGAAAGGCCTGAAGTTGAGTCAGTGCCCATAACATGACTTTTATATCATCCATGAAATAAGAAGGAAAGCATGCTCAGAGAGTGAAGAGGAAGGTGATAGATGTTATTTATGTCTGGATTTCTTCATACATTTATTCAACAAATACTTATTGAATGTTGCCACATGTCAAGTCCTGTGCTAGGACCAGGAAATCCTCAATGAGTTTAATTACGGAATGTAATATCGGGGAGAATATAGCTTATTTTAAGCCAAACAAAATGATTGTCCAGGAACTTCTGAGTATGTTAGGCCCACATCTACCATTATCAGTGCTTAGTAAATCAGAATGTTACTTAATAAATTTCAATTCCAGCATATTAGGTGGTGACCTGGCACCCTAAGAGTGAGTGATGGCAGATTCAGAAGTTCCAGCTTCCAAGGAGAAAACATCTATCATGAGATGAACATATCCATTCAATTATGTAGCATTATTCATAGTAAAAGTCACCAGATTCTTAGTCTTTCAGGCTTTTTTTGAATAAATTTTTTTTCCCCAGAATTAATTACATAGTGTCATTTCCACCTTACCAAAGGCTATTGCTGAAGGCCTATTCCTCTCCTACTTATTAATTTCTCTTTTAACATGTATGCCCTTGAGCAGTGATTCTCAGTATTCCATGTTTTACATCTTACTTCTTAATTTATTGAAATATCTGGGTCCCACTATCGTAAAATCAAACCATGTTTATAGTCATCCAATGCATATATATTTATATTCATAACATAAATCTATGCAGTTTTAGCAGTCAAGTGTGTTAACATAGTATGTTAGAAATACTTAAGGGAGGTAAGACCAGAGAAAATAGGGGATTTGGTGAAATATTTAATAATGTCTACCAACCAACATGAATAAAAATCACAGTTTAATATGTGATAGAAAGGATAGGCAAAAGAAAGTATAAAACCATGTGAGGATTGACAGAAAAATAACCCGAGTAATATTTATGATATTCCCTTGTATGTCACTTACACTACCTCTCTGCCCCTCTGAATGTTACTGGGAAAGATTGTAGGTAACATCTTGTTTCGTATATCAATTTACTAGTTGTTTGGGGGAGTTACTTGATAATGACAACAGAAGAGCCTTTACACTAAGAATATCTGGCATGGTACGTGATAAATACTTCTATAAGTTTTCTTTCTGATTTTTGATGTAAAATGTCTAGTCAGGAATCTAAAAGAGATGTAACCTTATATAGTGTTTGCATTGTTTAAATGTATTTTCTGTGCTTAAATATTTAGTTGAGCTGAATTCAGACATGTGTAACAGACTTTAAGAATTTGTAATAGGTTTTGAATTGTTTCCTTAAGAAGCTCACAGTTCCATAAGTAACTAGACACCTAAGCAGGTAATTAAAATGGATTTTTTTAGTGCAATAATAAAAGTAAGTACATGGTGTTTGAATAGCTGTATCCTTGAAATAGGGGAGGGCCTAGAAAACTGTTTATAGAAGTGGCAGTGATAACGCCACTTCCCTGGTGGCACAGTGGTTAAGAATCTGCCTGCCAATGCAGGGGACATGGGTTCAAGCCCTGGTCTGGGAAGATCCCACATGCCGTGGAGCCTGCGCTGTAGAGCCCTTGAACCACGACTACTGAAGCCCACATGCCTAGAGCTTGTGCTCCACAAGAGAAGCCACTGCAATGAGAAGCCCACGCACCGCAATGAAGAGTAGCCCCCGCTCACTGCAACTAGAGAAAGCCCGTGCGCAGCTACAAAGGCCCAACACAGCCAAAAATAAATAAATAAATTTATTTATTTAAAAAAAAAAAACTTGTATAAAAAGATAGCCAAAAAGGTGGAGGTTAGGGATAGGAGGAAGATAGCAAAACATATTCAAGGCAGAAAGAACCAAGAAGCAAGAAATAATGGAAGTGCAGGGAAGCTGCACCCTACTGTTTGTTGCTGGAGCATTCGTGGTTAAGGCTCATGAGATGGGAAGTGAGGCTGCAGAAGGAACCAAGGCCAGTTGTTGGAGGATCTTCCTTTCATGCTTAAGATCCTTTATACTGTCATGGACAAACAACACACATAGCCAAAGTCAGAGTTGTATTTCTAATCTAATAAATCATTCTGTCTCAGTGATCCATGAGGACCACAAATGTGAGATGGAAAGATTGGAGGTGGAGAAATCTTTTGGAACATAATTGACGTAAACTGTGGGACTGATGGTGAGTCCTCAGCTACTGGAGTGGAACTTGGAGTAGAGTTATAACTCTACATAAGGCGACTGGCAGTGGAGCTGCAGAAAGGATCCAGCTTGTATACTTAGAGATTGGATGGCTAGGAGGGAAGTACAAGAAATAATGCAGAAAAGAGACAGGTTTGACAGGAGTGATTAGGGGTTTTGAGGAGATGAATTCGTTTGAATTTTAGCTTAAGGTTGTGAGGAACATTTGGATAGAGACATCCAACAAAAAGTATGAAGCTCGGAATAAAGGATTTTCAGCTTTATAAAATAATTGTAAATATGGAGGATAACATCAACGTTCTCAAAAGAGTTTTCTTTAACCCATCATTGTGTGATTTGTTCTAATAAATTACCAGGTGCTGCTATTAAGTTAACCAGTGAAGCTCTAACAGAATTCTTACTGTTTGCTCAAAAAAAAAAAAAAAAAAAAAGACTGAATCGTAAAAATGTTTGAAGAGTTGGTGTTTGTAGTTTAATTTCTGTCAACTTGAAACCCAGAAGGAAAATCTGAAATAATGCTTGACATTTTTTTCTAGTAATCTTATAGCTAAAAGAAATGATCAAATATTCATGATATAATGCATTTTATTATTTATTCCGATTGAAACATAATTATGGACTCTAGAGACCATTTTTCCTATGTTAAAGTATAATTTTCACAACAGTAAAATCAAGGTTTATAGAAACATAAAATGAACATAAGTCAGAGATTTTATTTAGCTCATTGATTAATGAGGCAACCAGTAAGGTATTAAACCCAGTTCAAATGAGGATTTAACTTGCAGGAATTTATGTTCTCAACCAGACAAAATTAATTTGCATTGTTGTGAACAGGAATCACTTACATTGCTGTGGACAGGAAACTTTTGCATTGCTATCAGTTTCCTCTAACTTAAGGTCTATCCCTAGAGTTGTAAAATAGTCTAGTCCAAAGCAGTCAGAGATACATATGCACATTCTTATATTTAATCCCTAGAGGAATCACTAGAAACCCCCCCAGAATTCCATTGAAAAAACACTCAGTAATCTCTTTTTGTCTATTTGCCTGACACTTGAAAAACTTGAGCACCTTGAAAAACTTCTGAAATTTGCATATGATTTTGATCATGAGAAACCTATTTTTTTTTTTTTTTTTTTTTGCTGTTTCTTCACATGTTCAATTTTATTTTTTAACATCTTTATTGGGGTATAATTGCTTTACAATGTTTTGTTAGTTTCTGCTGTATAACAAAGTGAATCAGCTGTATGCATACATATATCCCTATATCCCTTCCCTCTTGCATCTCCCTCCCACCCTCCCTATCCCATCCCTTTAGGTGGTCACAGAACATCGAGCTGATCTCCCTGTGCTATGTGGCTGCTTCCCACTAGCTAGCTGTTTTACATTTGGTAGTGTATATATGTCCATGCCACTCTCTCACTTTGTCACAGCTTACCCATCCCCCTCCCTGTGTCCTCAAGTCCATTCTCTACATCTGTGTCTTTATTCCTGTCCAGCCCCTAGGTTCATCACAACCTTTTTTTTGGATTCCATATCTATGTGTTAGCATACAGTATTTGTTTTTCTCTTTCTGGTTTACTTCATTCTGTATGTCAGACTCTAGGTCCATCCACCTCACTACAAATAACTCACTTTCGTTTCTTTTTATGGCTGAGTAGTATTCCATTGTGTATATGTGCCGTATCTTCTTTATCCATTCATCTGTCGATGGACACTTAGGTTGCTTGAGAAACCAGTCTTTTAATGGTAGTCACTCTCTCGTCCTTTAAATATCAGTGTTGAAATTTTTCTAATGAGAACTTGTTTTTGAATGTCAGAAAGTAAACTATTGGTAACATCCTCTTAGAATTTTCTAATAGCTAAAAATTCATGAATGTCATCTACTTTCTCTGGATAAAGGTTTCAGTTCTTGGAACGGTTGCAAAATGGGTTTTGTATTATTTTCCTTAATTTGTAAACCACCAGATGTAGTTTTCCTGATTATGGTTTCCTTATTTCTTGTGGATTTGTGGAAATAGCCATTGAAAAATTACTTCAGAGTTTTTATGACCAGATTTTGATGACCTTCTTATATGTCTCCTGTATTAGAGACTGTATTAATGTATTTATTATATTAAACCTTCTTAGGACGACAGGGAGCAGTTTTGACACATCAGGTACAGATTCCACTGAGATTTTATTGGGGCGATTTTAAACAATTTAGACCAATTTTGATCCATTAATCAGTCAATAGGACTTGAATGAGTACGACTAAATTAAAGTATTTCTGAATTATAATACCATCAATTTCAAAGTGTTGTTACTTTGTTTTACTTGAAAGAAGAGGTAATCATAAAGCACACAACTAGGTCTGAATAAATTAGTTTGTAAGTCCCGTCTCTGCCCCTAACCAACTGTAGGTCTCTACACTTGCAGAGGCTCTCAACCTTGCTGCATTCTATTGTATTGATAGAATAACTTGGAGAGATATAAAACTCTCAGTGCCCACACTGCACCGCAAACTAATTAAACCCTGAATGGTGGGACCCAGGTACTAATTTTTTTTTTTTGCGGTTCGCGGGCCTCTCACTGTTGTGGCCTCTCCCGTTGCGGAGCACAGGCTCCGGATGCGCAGGCTCAGCGGCCATGGCTCACGGGGCCCAGCCGCTCCGCGGCATGTGGGATCTTCCCGGACCGGGGCACAAACCCGTGTCCCCTGCATCGGCAGGCGGACTCTCAACCACTGCGCCACCAGGGAAGCCCAAGGAAAGTTTTTGACCTGTGCTCAGCTAAGGTAGTGGTAGAAGAAATAGTAATAATTATCATGGAAATATTAGAAAAGACATTTTTCTCATTGATTTTTATTCAAACCCGGGGAAAGTATACTGAGTATTTTGGTTAACATCAGTATCCATTTCAGTATAGTCACTGCTTTTATAGTTAGTAATACCCCCAGGTCTTGCTTGATATGAAGTCAGTTAGTGAGCTATTGATGAAATTCATTTGTTTCCTGTTTAGTAGAGTAGGACTTAAAATAGTGGAAATGTAAAGGTAAACTGTGATTCACCAGATTTGTATTTTTCAAAGTGCTAATGAAATAATCAAGTAATGTACTGTCTAGTTCTACTTCCAATATATTTCAAATATACTATAATCAACATAGTTATTACCCAGAATATAGAATATTTATGTATGTACATATGTGAAAAATTAAACTTCAGATGTCTTTGGTTTATACTGAGTCAGTTATTTCAGCATATGGGATTTTCAAGTTATTTTTAAATGAGGTTTCTTCAAACTTTTCAAGTTTTTTCCACTGTGATTAATAGTGAACATGTTTACAGAATCAAGTGTTTTTATTTTCTAAGTTCTTGAGTTATATTTTGCTTTATGTAGTTAAGCTTAACGAGTTACAAAGACCTAGTAGGAATTTTAATAAATCACCAAGACAAATTACATCAAGATAAATTTTATTTGAAAGGATTTACCTAAAAGGAAAATGTATTTTATTCTGCAAAGCTGAAAGCTGTAGCTAGGATGAGGACCTCTTTTCTCCCAATACAAATTATGGAATTTCAAAGCAAGAAGATCATCTTGTCTTGTCCCTCCCTTTACAGATGGGGAACAGACCCAGAGGACTTGCTCGGTGTCTCAGAGGCATTTAGTGAGTGGCAAGGTTGTGAGTTTGATTACATCAATGACAGGAGTTCTTTCTTCTATTTCATATGTTGTAATGCAGTACTAGGAATAACAAGTAATTTTGAAAGTTGTTTGATTTCTTTCAGAGCATCAGGTGCCATTTATTGTTCCTGGTTATCATTGATGCATCCATCCAACCATTCAACAGGTTTAATTTAATAACTAAAGTGATCCAGGAATAAAACAGAACTAACAAAATGAGACTTAGCCCTGGTTCTTGGCCATAGATACTATGAAGGAGGGGTTGGAGGCTGGAGGTTACAGTGGCTCTTTGAATAGTGGGGCAGGAGGGTAAACTTGCACTCAGAGTGTGTTTGGATTGCGTGTTTTTTTTTTTTTTTAAAGAAGATGTTGGGGGTAGGAGTTTATTAATTTATTAATTTATTTTTGCTGTGTTGCGTCTTCGTTTCTGTGCGAGGACTTTCTCTAGTTGTGGCAAGCGGGAGCCACTCTTCATCGCGGTGTGAGGGCCTCTCACTATCACGGCCTCTCTTGTTGCGGAGCACAGGCTCCAGACACGCAGGCTCGGTAGTTGTGGCTCACGGGCCTAGTTGCTCCGCGGCATGTGGGATCTTCCCGGACCAGGGTTCGAACCCGTGTCCCCTGCATTAGCAGGCGGATTCTCAACCACTGCGCCACCAGGGAAGCCCAAGGATTGCTTGATTTTACAAATGTGTGACTCTAAGAGCTCATATGTGCAATGCTTTTCTCAATTATTGTCTCATTATGATGACATAAATAAGCTTCTTTACTGATTTTCTGCTCTTTTTCTTATAGCACCTCACTGCAGCAAACTAAATATTGATTATGCCCTAATTCTATTGGATATTCTTGGGGGGGGGGAATATATATATACATATATATATATATATAAAATACTTATTTACTTATATATAGTCATTGGGGTGTGATCTGTGGGTCTGGTGTTGCAAACCTTTGCAATCGCCTTAAATATCAGGTTCTTTACTCTTCAAGCTCAGTAAGTCGGGGATACGTAGTGCAGGGTCCTTTTCTCTTCTCTCTATGACAGTGGATTTCACACTGGAATGTGCACACAAGTCTCTTGCTAACCTGTCATATGCAGAATCCATACCCCAACTTAAGGATTATGACTTAATAAACCTGGATCCTAGGTAGTGGCCCACCGGTGTCTATATTTAGTAACACCCTCCTGATAAAAGGACCCCTAACATGGGTGGTCCAAGACCACATTTTAAGAAACACCAACTCTCCTGTGTTCTTTTCTGAAGACAGACGAGAACTTATCCCTCTCTCCTTGGTGTGGGCAGTTCCTCTACATCATGTGAATATCTAAATATTTACGTCTCCCTAAGAATTGAGAGATACAGTAAATTTGCCTCACAAGGGTAAACTGCAGGCAAAATTCTCCAGTGTTTCAATTCTCAGAAAGGACTGCTTGTTCTTTCATCAAAAGACTGCTTACAAAGAGAGATCTGTCTTGTCACTATTCAGATGTATTATAGGCACAGAAAGTTTTATGGATAAAGACTATGTTCATATTTTTTTTTTTTTTTTTTTTTTTTTTTCCTTACGGGTTGCCGTACGCGGGCCTCTCACTGTTGCAACCTCTCCCGTTGCGGAGCACAGGCTCCGGATGCGCAGGCCCAGCGGCCGTGGCCCACGGGCCCAGCCGCTCTGCGGCATGTGGGATCTTCCCGGACCGGGGCACGAACCCGCGCCCCCCGCATCGGCAGGTGGACCCTCAACCACTGCGCCACCAGGGAAGCCCTATGTTCATCTTTATAGGACACTTTTTGAAAGTTTTCTAATCCTTGTTATGACAATGACTGAACTAGCGAGTTCAGACTTAAAGCTTCCAGGGATGTTTAACACTGAAAAAATTGGGATCCATTTGGGAGAAGATCTTGAAGTATAACCACCTTTAGCCTTTTTCTTATTCCTAAGAAAATAACTAACTTTAAAAGAAAAACAAAAGCAACAGAGATCCTGAATAGAGGACTACTTTTTAAAATTTTCGCAAACTCCTACCATCAAAAAAAACCTAATAGTGGATTGGAGTGTTTCTCTGTAAATAAAGATGAACAGATGTTTTAGACCTGAAAATATTCCCATATTTTTTCCTTTTCCATGTAAAGGATAATAGTGACCAGCTGCTTTTTTGGTAACAGATAGTCAGTAACCCAATTAATAATGGATTAAGTGAACAGAAGGGCATAATTAGATTTTTAAGAAACATTTTCATTTTAATTCTCTAGATGCAGCACAGTTCTCCTGAACTTTCTGTGATGACGAAAATGTTGTATATCTATGTTGTTCAATCTGGAAACCACTAGTTAGATGTGGCTATTGAAGACATGAAATTTAACTGAGAAGTTAAATATTTTACTTTATTTCATTTTAATTAATTTAATATAAATTACCACGTGTGGCAGGTACCTACTAAATTGGACTGTATTGCTCTAGAAGAAAGTGGAATAGGCACTTTTCATAATTCTAGGAGTGCTCACTGACTTCTTTATGAGAATAGAAAGCTCTATGTATGTTTAGCATAGGAATTTATAAAGTTAGCTTCTTTTTTTTAAAATAAATTTATGTATTTATTTATTTTTTGGCTGTGTTGGGTCTTCGTTTCTGTGTGAGGGCTTTCTCCAGTTGCGGCGAGCGGGGGCCACTCTTTATCGCGGTGCGCGGGCCTCTCACTGTCGGGGCCTCTCCTGTTGCGGAGCACAGGCTCCAGATGCGCGGGCTCAGTAGTTGTGGCGCACGGGCTTAGTTGCTTCGCGGCGTGTGGGATCTTCCCAGACCAGGGCTCGAACCTGTGTTCCCTGCATTGGCAGGCAGATTCTTAACCACCGCACCACCAGGGAAGCCCTATACAGTTAGCTTTTTAAGAGAGCAGTTATTTGACTTTCTCATGCTTAGAGATACGGTTATTATTTCTCTCCCTGGTTTTATTTTGAAAGTCCCTCTCTTAAAGCAAGTAGATGTTATAGAGTGAGTCAGGAGATTAGCGTTAACACTCCACCTGAACTGATCAGATTCTGAATGCTGCCCCTGGAATTGTGCACGCAGCATCCCTAGCCACCCTACCTCATAAGCTGTGCCACAGCTGGAGGGAATGTCTCTTTGACTTTGATATCTACAGTGCCTGGCATGCATTTGGTTCCTGATAAATCTTTATTCAAGTAAAGCA
>NW_006781351.1:392495-392938 GCF_000442215.2 Lipotes vexillifer | reverse complement strand
CAGGAATGTACATCTCAATTTTACATATGTACAATAATAAACAGACAGTGCTATACTATGTAAAACTCATCTTTTACTGTGTGCTAATAGAACCCATTGTATGAATTTTCCCTTTGATCTCTATAGTCATTGATTTGTTCTGCATTTATGGAGAACTTACTTTGTAGCAAGTATTAATTTTGAGTATTTGGAACACAAAGATAATTTAGGCACATGTGTGCCTTTATGAGTCTACTACTGATTAATGAAGATGAGAAAGAAATAAAGGTACTGCGTTGTCAAAAAGAAACTGTAGTAACTGAGGTGTATGTACAGTGTAGCTTTGAAAAGCAGAGAGAGAAGAAGTGACTTTTTTCTGGCTGAGGGCAGGATGGGGGGGACACAGGCAGAGAAGGCTTTACCAGGGAAATGACTTTTCTTTCTTTCTTTTTTTTTTTTTTTTT
>NW_006781351.1:379146-392331 GCF_000442215.2 Lipotes vexillifer | reverse complement strand
CCCGCGTCTCCTGCATCGGCAGGCGGACTCTCAAGCACTGCGCCACCAGGGAAGCCCCAGGGAAATGACTTTTGAGGCGGACTTTGAAAGATGAGCAGGAGCAGGCCTGGGGAGGAGTAAGTAGGATAAGGCCTGCTGTGGTCCAGAGACTTTACTAAGAACTGTAGAGACATTATCTCACTTCAGTTCTCCCAGTGTGCCCTGAGGTAGGTGTCCTTACCCTCATCTGAGTGACAATGGAACTGACACTCAGGGTTTTTTAAGAAACTTGCCTGAGATAATTTCATTATTCAGTGAGGGAGCCAAGCTTTGAACCTAGGTCTGTTCAGCACCAAATCCCATGCATTGCATCATACGTCATTGGCATCAGTAATGAACCACCCAGATCTTTGGAGAAATCAGGTAGTATAGGATCACTGAAGCACAGAATACAAGGAGAAGTGGCTGGAGAGGTAGAGTAGACATTTTAAATACATTGGAGTTTTTTCTGTAAGTCATGTGGAGGCTTGGAAGGGTTAGTTTTCGACGAGGCAATGACATCATGGCTCCCCCCAAAATTCAGGCGCTAAAATCAACATCAGATCTGGCTAATTGTTTGACTTGAATTTCTCTTCTAATTGGCTTTATTATTTCCCGACTGGACAGTTGTTAGGAAGTGGTTGAATTCTACTCTGGTGTGTGCTGACTAACAGCTAACGTAGAAGTCAAAATTCACCTTGAACAGTCAACCAAGAGAGACACGTGGATACTTGAGAAACAGTTTTAATTGCTCTTCATATGTCTACCAATGGAATGGAAAGCTTTTGCTGTACAGTATTGTGTTTTTGACTGTTGGTTTGTTTTAATCTATGTTTGTGAAAACATAAGGTAATAGGACAACAGGTATCTGATCAAGTTGCCAAGTCATTTCTAGGATTTGGCCAAAGGTTTGGTGACCCCTCTGCTGCTTCCTGGCTTCCTGAACCCAAAGGCACCCCACTGTCAGCTCACAGCCCTGTGGTAAAATGAGCAATGTGATCAGAGTCAGACAAGCAGAAACCAGAGCCGAGTGTCGTTCTGAGAAGTTCTAGTGTGTGTTTTGTGGGGTGAGGAGTGCCCTGCCTTGTTCTGGGCCACCCATGTGAGACTCATGCTACAAAGGGGGCCAGTGATCCGAGATTGAGGGAGAGGAACCAGGGAGGGCAGGGAGGGAGGGGTTCTTGACTCATGGCGCATCCCCTTCCCCACCTCTCTAATGGAAAATTCTTCACGTCCACCCACAGCTGGGACTCAAGCAAGGCCCTTGCTCCTCGTGTGAGAACATACTTTGTTCCAAGTGTAGCTGCGTGTTTTTCCTTTCCTTTTTTGTTTGCTATATTTCTTCTCCTTCTGCTTCAAATCCATTCCTTGACCAACTTCTGGCAGTCTCTCTAGGACCTGTCTTTTTATCTTGGGCTCATAAGCATCAGATTAACCCGAAGGTTTCTAGAAGCAGATTGGCTGGACAGGAAGAAAACAGGCAACATGTTTTTTTTAACTTTGTACATGTCTTTTGGAGCCAGGAACTACTGTATAATCCAGCTGCTATGGGTTGAGAATTTATGTCAGGAAAGAGGAATGATGACGTGAGTAATAGGGAAATTATTTTAAAAAGTCTGGAAAACCATAGATGTTAGGAAGCAGTCAGGCGTTTTAGCTAATCATTTTGAGAAGGTAGTGAGTTTAAGTAAATTTGAGTACTCAGTTGGGAATTAGTGATTATTGCATGTGTGTCACTGTCTTGATTATCAGTGTGTTTAATAATGATTGGTAGGGCTTCTCTGGTGCGCAGTGGTTAGTACTCAGTTGGGAATTAGTGATTATTGCATGTGTGTCACTGTCTTGATTATCAGTGTGTTTAATAATGATTGGTAGGGCTTCTCTGGTGGCGCAGTGGTTGAGAGTCCACCTGCCGATGCAGGGGACACGGGTTCGTGCCCTGGTCCAGGAAGATCCCACATGCCGTGGAGCAGCTAAGCCCATGAGCTATGGCCGCTGAGCCTGCGCCTCCGTAGCCTGTGCTCCGCAACGGGAGAGGCCACAGCAGTGAGAGGCCCGTGTACCGCAAAAAAAAAAAAAAAAAAAATTGGTAATACCCAGATTTCCAATTTGATGAATAGGTTATTTTAAAAAGTTGCATACGGGTATTTATACTATATTTTGTTTTAGGAATGTTTTGGTATAAATTATTTAGGATCTGATGTCCATGGAAATGTCTGTTAACATTAAAACAGGTTTATTCTAGAATTAATCATTCATTTTTCAACCAGTGCTATTGGGCATCACCCATATGTATTAGGCCAGATGCTTTCCCACGTGCTGGGGACACAGTGTTGATTCCTTTTACGAAATGTCATGGCACCATTCTGAATTTTGTTTTGTTCTTCCAGTTGGTGTACACAACTTTCAGAACTCTTATGTTTGGAAGGCTGGAAGGGCCCAGACTCTGAAAGTACCTTGTTTTCACTGTTTTTTGTTTTGCTTTGTTTTCTTTTATTTTAATAAGCTATATAAAGTTTGTGAATTAAATAGAATACATTTCTTTAAAAAATCCCAAAACGTAATGGCCCTGCTCTCAAGGAGCTTATACTCTGTAAGGCAGTGTTTTTCCAAGTGTCATCTCTGGACCAGTAGTATCAGCATTTCCTGGGAATTGTTAGCAATAGAGATTCTCAGGCCCCACCCAGACCTACTGAATCTGAAACTCTGTGCGGGGTGACGCCCAGTCATTTGCCTTTTTATAAGCCTTCCTGGTGCTTGTGAGAGTTCGAGAACTTCAGCGGAAGACAGATAAGAAACATGATTAAGTACACCAGGAAATGCTGAGTTCTAGGAAGAAAAGAAAGCAGGGAAAGATAGAGCCTAAAAATATAAAAGGGTACAGTTTTACATGGTGTAGTTAGGGGAAGGGTTCTTTGAGTTGTTGTTTGAGCACTGGAATGATGTGAGGAGGCAAACTGTGAGAATATCTGGGTGCAGGCTTTGCAGTCATCTAGGTTAGAGTCTTTTTAGTGCTTTGAGGTGTGGTTGAAATTGTGATGTATGTTGAAGGTTGAGACGCTGGAGTTTACTGTTGAGTTCATTGGAAATTGGGTATGAGCCTTCAAGGATGATGCTAAGGTTGTTGGCCTAGGCAACTGATGATTGGCTGGCAGTACCTCATAGTAAGATGGGAGACAAGGAGATGGGGAGGGGCAGGGAAAAGCAGACTTTGGGGGAGGGATAACACATTTGATTTCCGAAATGTTGAGTTTCAAAGGCGTATTGGCGATCTTTGAAGCTATATATGACCTTACCATTCAGGGGGAAGGTTGGGGCTAGAAATTCTAACTGGAGAGTCATCACCATATGAATGGTAGTTAAAGAAATGTGCTACCATGATATCTGCAAGGGAATGAATGTACATGATGAAGGAGACTGTCTGAAGACCAAGTCCTGGGGTACAAGCAACACTGGAGAAGAGGGTTAGGCAAAAGATAGTGAACATTTAATGAATGAAAAATAATTTGCTGTACTTATTTTGAGACCAATACGTTAAAGTGGCAGCATTCTTCCTCACTCCTGAGTTCAACATCTTTCTTAAATTTGCCACTTTTCTCCCTGTGACTTTGGTGCCCACAGGATCCGTCTTGAATATCACAAGCCACGGCTTCTTGTGCTACATACAGGCAGGTGGTCAACCATCTTCTAGGATCAGACCTGGTTCCCTCAGCTGTCTGCTGTAGGCTCCCCTTGAAACTAGGGGACCGTGCGTACAACATACAAAATTGTGCTTAGGAGAAGAGAATGCTCGTTTCTTCTTGTCTCAGTTGCCATCTTTAATCTTCTTTCTTTCTTTTTCACTTTTCTTGGATGCTCACCAGGAAAATATTTTGGTCCACAGAGCTTAATGAAAAATTAAATTTTTTTTTCTTAAAGAACCTAGATCATTTCATCAATTGGCTTATTTAGTCCACCCTGATAGATGTCTTTCTTAACATTGCATTAAATTTTGATTTTTGGTGTCTAGAACTTGATGGTTTTTGATGTGGTCATTTGAATGTCCTGAGCTGTTGACCAAAGCAACAATGAAATTTATAAATTTCCAACTGGGCATATGATGCTTGGGATTTCCTTCAGAAAACAGTACCTCTGCGATGCAGGAGTATATCACTTAAAGTGAAAAATGTCTTTAAAACCTGAATTGTGGAAGAAAATAATCAGTGGATGATTCACTTCACAGGAAAGTTCTTTGCCTTAAAATGATTCACCAAATTCTCTTGGGCAGATTTAAAATGTTATCTGAATTGCATACCCCTCTTTAGGAAGACACATGGTATATATAGTAGGGTTATTACTTTCCATGTGTATGTCATTGATACAAGGTCTTTCATATAGGTAAAAAAAAACAAATTAGTAAAAAGAAGAGAGATTAAATGACTTATCTAAGGTCTGAAGCCTATTTAAGTGGGGAACTATGTCTTGAACCCAGGTCTCCTGGTGGCAGATTCACTTGTGGAACTACCCGTTGCAGTCTCAGGGGATTGCCTTAGAAAGGATGGTGAGGCAGAGGGACCAAGAGAAAACATACTCAGTGGAATGAGGCTTCACCAGCACTCCTGATTTGACAAATTCTGGTGCTTTTCACTGTGTTTAGATTTGAGTGGCAAGTTTTTTGTTTTTCTTTTAGTAGTTACAGCTTTGTTCAGATCTTCAGCACCCTAGAATTCTAAAGCTGTAAGGTATTTTAATGATCATCTGTTTAATTTTCTTGTTTTTGAATGAGGAAAATACAGCTTAGAGAGGTCGTTACTTGCCAAAGTTTATTTCTTAGAAGAGCAGGAGATCTTCAGGTATCTTTCAGAATGTGACCAAAAAATTACTAAAATCATGATATATGTTCACTAAAAGATGATAAAGTTCGTTTTCTACGTCTCAAATTCAGTCAGGATGCCCTTATGCCAACTTCTAAAATTTGTATAATAGCTATTTTCTTACATTCAATTTTTAAATTTAAAATAGGTCATATATTAAAAAGAGTACATGTAACAAATATAGTACTATATATATATACTATATATAGTACTATATATACTTATTCTTAACAAATATTATTTTGACTATAAACCTGTCTATATTATTTAGTATATATAAATTTATATATACTAAGTATATATATATATATATATATATATGTATATATATATAGTGAGTGTATATATACTATTTAAAATAAGAAGAACAATAATTTAATATAAGACAGAGACACATATACCAACCACAGGGCATAAAAAATAAACACTTCAGAATCTTAGAAGGCCCCTATGGAGTGCTAGTTTTTCTTACCCCTTCCTTGTTTTCAGAACCTCTATGCAGCGTGCTCTAGTGGGTAGGAGGATGGAGCTACATAGCTGTCCCGGACCTTTTGGCAAGTTATTAACCTCTGTGTCTCAGTTTCCTCATCTGTATAAAGGGAATCGTATTATACTGACCTCACGGTGTTGTTGTGAGGACTAAATGAGTCACCTATATACATGCTTAGAAAAGTATGTTGTGTAGCAACCATTATTTAAGAGTTTACTGTTTTTGTTATTACCATCATGTTGAATATTTTCTTATTGAGGTACAGTTGATTTACAATGTTGTGTTACTTACTGCTGTGCAGCAAAGTGATTCAGCTGTATATATACACACACACACACACATTCTTTTTTCTTTTTTCCATTGTGGTTTATCACAGGATATTGAATATAGTTCCCTGTGCTGTACAGTAGGACCTTGCTGCTTATCCATTCCTTATATAAAAGCCCACATCTGCTAACCCCAAACTCCCACACCTTCCCTCCCCCCAGCCCCCTCCCCCTTGGCAACCACCAGTCTGTTCTCTAAGTTCATGATTCTGTTTCTGGTTGGTAAATAGGTTCGTTTGTGTCATTTTAGATTCTACATATAAGTGATATCATATGGTGTTTGTCTTTCTCTTTCTGACTTACTTCACTTAGCATGATAATCTCTAGTTGCATCCATGTTGCTGCAAGTGGCATTATTTTGTTCCTTTTTATGGCTGAGTAGTATTCCATTTTATATACATACCACATCTTTGTTCATTCCTCTGTCGATGGACATTTAAGTTGTTTCCACGTCTTGGCTATTGTGAATAGTGCTGCTGTGAACATAGGGGAGCATGTATCTTTTTGAATTACAGTTTTGTCCAGATATATGCCCAGGAGTGGGATTCCTGGATCATGTTTAATTTTATATTTAAGAGACTTTCATTGTTGCCAACCCGATGGAGTTTGAAGGACTAAACGTTGATTTCTAGAGTAATCATTTTATTATTGCTTTTTCAACTCATTCAGAGTGGAAACATCCTGATTTCTCTGGGGCCTTTTTGATATCATCCGTTTAACTTTGTCACTGAGGACTTTAAAAATACCTTTCTAAGATTCTTCCTTTGAAGCATCATGGAACATTTTTTTTAGAGCGAAGACTCTTCAGTGTCACAGTCACTATTTCAAAATGTAACACCAGTCACTGGCTGTATAAGATTTAGTCTTAACAGGATCTTGCTATTCAGTTATGTAACTTTAGTGCTGACTGGTTGCATTTGAGTACAGTGAAGGGTGATATTAAAATGTGACAGACTTTGCAAAATATTACTTTGGTTTTTTTTTGGGGGGGGGGCAGGGAGATTGGATCCTCTGCTGAGCTCACTAAAGAGTACTTCTCAGAGTCCGAGAGAATAAATGATTGGAAGAGAGACAAGAGGAGATTTGACAGCATAAAAAGACTGTAAAACAAGAAAATGAGTTACTAAAAATTGCTATCTTATCAAGAGCCAAAGAACAGCTTCCCACTTGGAGATATTTGCTTTTTCTCTGAGTATTTATAAATAATAAGGATGAAAAATAATAAGATATTTTCCAAGTAAAAGAAAATGGCCTTCTACTCTAGGACTTTATTTCGAAGTCATTGAGGCTGTGAATGCTAATATAAAATTCACCAATATGATATTAGAAACTCCTGATGCCACTTTTCCCTCTCCTCTCATTTCATGCGGTGATTATTGTCTGAGGTCTTTCTTGTGAAATGAACATCACACTTGATGATTCATACATACCTTCACTGCCATGACACATTGCTTAGGTACCTTGTAGAAATTTCTTATCTTCTATTTAGTTGATGCTGTTTTTCTCCAGTAAAATTTCTCTTCTCCCTAATGATATTTATTATTCTCAAGTTGACTTCCAGTCAGCAATGCTGTAGGCACCTGTCTGTTGGCTTTCAGATGCTGTATTTTAATGAGCCAGCAGTATTTCCTTTTTATTGAGATTGCATTCTATCTTTTATCAAAGATAGAATTTACTTGTGATTAAGTTTTAAAACTATATCCAGGATCTAAAAGTTCACTGGAAAATTTGCTTTCCTATCAAACTTGCTAAGGAAAAAATGTATTACAATTAAAGCAAGTCAACATAAGAAAGTAATACGAGCGTGTGTCATGGGCCTTCTAAACCTCTCTCTGCATCTGGCAGAGGGATCTCTGTTTCATGAATGATCCCACACATGTACTTAATGAGTTCACAACAAGGCACTTGGTTCTTGGGGGAGTGAACACTCAGTAATAGCTATCGTCCATTTACTTTCTGAAAACATTTAGTGCCAGTCTTAAACTGATTTTTTTCACTTGTTGCATCTCATTTCATATCAACATGAGTTTATTAGATAATGTACTATTTTTAATTAATGAGGTATCCCAGTCCCTCAGTGAAGTAAACTATGAACCTAATAAGATCTTCATGTTTTAGGGCTGTTAAGAAACATCTTTTTCTTTGTATTTTTTTAACATGATAAATACAACAGCAGAAGCATAATTAAATAGCCGCCCAAGATCTGAAACGACTAATGCATCTCCCCTTTCTAAATTAGATAGTCAGGAGGGAGGTAGTTAGACATTCCTAATCTTATATTTCGTTTTTTGTTTTTTTTTTTATTTTGCGGTACGCGGGCCTCCCACTGCCGCGGCCTCTCCCGTTGCGGAGCACAGGCTCCGGATGCGCAGGCTCAGCGGCCGTGGCTCACGGGCCCAGCCGCTCCGCGGCATGTGGGATCTTCCCAGACCGGGGCACGAACCCATGTCCCCTGCATCAGCAGGTGGACTCTCAACCACTGCGCCACCAGGGAAGCCCTCCTAATCTTATATTTGATGATCATGTTTATCCAACCTAATAGTTGCCCCGTTTCCTCTCTTTCTCTTCCCTAATAATAAAAACACTGCTTCTGGCATTAAATGAGGGCAAGATAAATAGAAAGGCTGTGAGCTTGATGCGCTGTTTCCTTTCTTTTTTCTGGATCCTCCCCTCCTCCCAACCTACATTTCTTGGCATCTTTCCCCTCTCTGTTTGTTAGAGCTGCGACTCTGACGTAAAGAACTCACAGTGAGTGACCCCCGTGGCAAACCTGTAAAACATTATACAACATGAATAAGAACTTTCTTATTAGATCTGCAGCTGGCCGGGTGCAGACATATGGCAGCGAGGATGTTTTGGAGGAAAGGCATTGCTTGACAAAGAAGCCAGTCTCTTGAATAAAGGTTTACACTGGCACTCCTTGATGTTTATAATACCTGATGCCAGGGGCAAGGTTGCCCTCCCCCCTTATATTGTTATTTTACTGTTTAAACCCCATCGTTTCATACATTGAGGTGACTAAAATGTTGAAGCCGACAATTTGTGTGTGTCTGTATAACTTTGAAAGAAAAAAAAAGAGCCAGCCCCAGAAAACTTTCTCAGGCTCTGCCTGCCCAGCAGGAAGTGGTCTGTTCTCTGAGGCCCAGGCTCTGATGGAAAGTGGGGAGTTTGTGAGAATGGACCAAGTCCTTCTGAGCAGGGTAAAACCCAATGATCAAAGGATCTGTAGGCTTTGGAATGCTCTGACAACTTCAGTAGTTTCCTTTGGTCATTGTTGTTATTCTTTTTATTGGGAGTAGTAACTCTCAATTGCTAAAAAGTGAGGCTGGGAATAGTTGGCAACCTAGGAGTCTGTCACATTGAGTTTCATTTGATTTGCTCTATCTTGGTCTTTTCATTGCTGCCCTGCTTTCATTTCATTCCCTTTCTCAAACCCCAGCTACTAGCATGAAGGACACAGTCATGTTTTTTTTTTTTTTTTGAGGTACGCGGGCCTCTCACTGCTGTGGCCTCTCCCGCTGTGGAGCACAAGCTCCGGACGCGCTGGCCCAGCGGCCACGGCTCACGGGCCCAGCCGCTCCGCGGCATGTGGGATCTTCCCGGACCAGGGCACGAACCCACATTCCCTGACTCGGCAGGCCGACTCTCAACCACTATGCCACCATGAAAGCCCCCACAGTCATGTTTTGTGATCTGCATGAGCACACTGGTGTTGAATAATATATTGTGAAATTTTCTCATGGTGGCTGCTGTGCAGTTGCTGCAGGAGGAGTGATGACACTTTGAATTACACACACGGGAACAGGCAAGTTGTATCTAGTGCCTAGCCAAGGTAAATGAATGAAGCTGCTGCTGCTTCTGGGGTGATCTATCTCCTTTTATTATCGAGATTTTGTAACGTTGATGATATCTATCCTGTTCACAATCTTTGGTATGGCTATTATCTTCCTAATCCTTGTTGCATCTGTAATACCTTAGTAATAAGTTATTGCTAAGTAAGATATGCTCACTATACATACCTGATAGCATTTTTGTTAACATCCCCATTTAACAGCTGGGAAAACTGAGGCAGGGAGAGGTCCATGACCTTCCCAGAGCACACATCACAGCAGAGGCAGGCTGAGCTGGGATCATAAAACCTGGCGAATAGGTGTTCGCTGACACTTCTGATTTACCAAAGTGTACGTATGCTGAGAAGGGTATATTTATAGGAGAAACATAGTATGTGCAGAGAATGAACTCAGGTTTTGAAAACTGAAGAACATTAGAAAAGGTGTTCAGAAGAGTCATATGAAAAGTGTTCTGAATTATGAGAATGATTTTTTTTCTGATTTCATGTTAAAATTTCTTGGGCAAGACAGATGTTTTTCTTTTTTTGTTCATCTGTGTAATTAGAATGCAAGTCTAAAAACTGTTCTAGAATTGTAAAAGTCATGGCTGTAAAGGACTTGGAGATCATCTAATCCAGGCATCCTCTATCTCTAAGTCCACTGGAGGAATTACATGGTCAGTCACTGAACATAACTGATCCTACTCAGGTTTTCCTAGAAAGCACAGAAGGCACACAGCTCTTATCAGGATCTTTCATTCAGCACATGCTATCAGTACCATTCATCAAGTATATATTTTATTTTGAGGAAATAAAAATTGCTTCATCCATAAGTGGTTGAGAACCCCATTAGGTAATCTGTCTTCCCAATTTTGTATTTGAGAAAACTAAGGTTCATATGTTATGAGTTGAACTGTGTCCCCCAACAAAGATATGCTGACATCCTAACCCCCAGTACCTCAGAATGTGGCCTCATTTGGAAATTGTGTCTTTACAGAAGTGATCAAGCTAGTACGAGGTCGTTGGGAGGACCTAACCCAGTATGACTGGTGTCCTTATAAAAAATAGGAATTTGGACACAGAGACAGACACACACAGAGGGAAGACAGCCATGTGAAGACAGAGGATTAGAATGATGCAGCTACAAGCCAAGGAACATAAGAGATTGCTAGTATACCAAGAGAACTAGGAAGAAGCAAGGAAGGATTCTTGCCCTACGGATTTCAGAGGGTGGTGGCCCTCTGACACCTAGATTTCAGACTTCTAGCTTTCAGAAGTCTGGAGCCCATTCTGTCTGTGACCCAGGTTCAGTGCTCAGTGCCTGCTTCTAGAAATAATCCGTTTCATTTCTTTGCCTGTAAAGGTAAATGCATTAAATTTAACATTGTTAGGAGGGACTATCATTTTACTATTGCCCATTTTTAGTTACTTTTGTACATGAATTATTCCATTTATAACAAGTTCCTGAAATCTAATAATTTCGGGCTCAGACTTCATCTTTGAAAATTGAAAAATTCAACTTGAGGAGGTATAAGTTTTTCAGTCATTCATTTCTCACAGTTGATCTGTGAAATTTAGAGAACACTATTATTATTATATCTTTTCCTTGACTAAGTGTGAATATTGAAATCATGCTTTATGAAATATATCACAATCCATAGTAGTCAAGGAATTAGAGAGTCAGCTAAGCTTGACTGACCATATCTCATGGGCACACCCTTCTCCAGAAAGTGGACATAAGACTCAGAGTATACATTTCATGAGATAAATCTAATGTGAGTACCAAATAACAGATTCAAAAATAATTTTTCAAGGATTGAATGAGTCAACAAATCAAAATATGAATGCCTGTAAAAATGCATATTATTAAGAATTGGCATGATGGAAAATCCCATTTAAAAAACCCCCCCTTTCAAGTTAAAATTAATTAGTAAATTAAAAAGAGAAATGTACATGCCTCACTAAACTCAACAAATTAAAAAATGGAACGTGGATCAATCAAGTCCTCCCCCAGGCCTTTTCATCATGTGTACATTAATTGGAATAATGCTCTGTTCATTTTGTAGAAAGCGACCATGTTTTTTTAAACACCTCCATTTGGTCTGACTGGGTTTAATTAAAACCTGATAGTGTCAGGATCGGGACCCTGAGAATGAAGAGATTTATTATTGTCTGGTTCAGATTTCAGCCAAGAAAAGCACTCTCTCTTGTAATAATCCAAAGGTCTGATCCTTGGAAATGTCACCCAAACTAGGCCACTTGAAGTTCCCAAAGGCTAACAGGGTTTTTCCTTATCAGGACATATTTGTGATCCCCTACACAATCTCCTCTTAGCTTCATCCTGTTAGACCTGTTTCTATTTATTTTGACATTCCAAAACAGAAGTGCTCCAATATATTGGTTCTACTAATCTCAGCAAAATCAGTGCCCCTTGTGTTCAAAAACAGCATCTATGTGAACATATTTCCCATATTTGTTCCTGCAGGCTACTTTGTAACAAGTCATAAACAATTACCTTTGTATTCCCTGATTACAGGGCAAAATAATGTTGATTTGATGTGAAGAGGAGTAATCTTAAAGATCAACCTGTATTTCTGATGCATGACCACGTATTAAACTTACAAAACATGTAGTCAGTCGTTTTAGGAATTGCTTCACAATTTAGATGTTTTTGACTCACCATCATTATACTGTATGAGAAAGTGCTTTTGTGTTTATTCTCTCATTTGCTCTCTCATAGAATCCCTATGAGATGGGTAAGTAGCCATCCCACCTCCCCTGTTTACTTGGAAACTGAGGCTGAGAAAAATGCAATGAATTTCTGAAGGTCGCATATAGTAAAGCTTAGAGTTAAAGAATAATGTGAAATTTGTCCTGTTGGAAAAAAAATCCACTATAACAATTTATTTGAAATTTGAATGGTATAACTTCAGTAGGGAATTATTGTCAGTTATGATATTGGGCCATTATTAAGTAACTGATACCACTATTTTGACAGGAATAGGACTTTCTAAAACACCTAAGATGTTAATTGAACACTCAGAGAGACTATTCTCAGAAGATTTGTTTTGCATGGAAAATTTTGAGTGATCTTTAAATTGTTTATTCTATGTCTTAGGTTTCTATTTTTATTCAGTTTTAGAAACTATGACATAAGAGCTTATTTAAAAAATATTTGATGTCCCATGCCCAAGTCTGATAGATTTGTATCCTGTGATTGCTAAATGGTTAGATTTTTATCTTAAAGTTCCAGCCTCTGCCCTCATCATAGATACAGGTAGCAAACAACAAAATATCAATACGAAGCAAATACATTGAAAACTTTAAGGAACTTTATTTTTAACTAGTTTATGTTTATTTGCTAATATATTCTCTGAATAACAACGTAATTATTCATCTAGAGTCATCAACAGTTATATGAAGTGCTGTAAATGAAAGTAATGATAGATGCTTTGAACAAGAAGGCAAACTCTGGCAAAATCTGTGATAAGGACTGTGCAGATATGAATGTCCGGCATTTGTCACATTCTCATTGAACACTGAGTAGTTAGTAGATGTGCTGTATAGAGATTTGAGATTTTTTTTTTTTTTTTTTTTTTTTTTTTTTTTTTTTTTTTTTTTTTTTTTTTTTTTGCTGTACGCGGGCCTTTCACTGCTGTGGCCTCTCCC
>NW_006781351.1:365332-379018 GCF_000442215.2 Lipotes vexillifer | reverse complement strand
ATCTTCCCAGGCCGGGGCACGAACCCGTGTCCCCTGCATCGGCAGGCGGACTCTCAACCACTGAGCCACCAGGGAAGCCCAGAGATTTGAGAATTTTTGAATTTTATTTTGGAAGTTATTTTAAATGGCCATAATCAGCAGCATTTATTAAGAGCTAACAGTGCATTTTTGTGTATAAAACAAGTTAGACAAAGTCTCTGATCTCTTGAGTTTCCAAATTAAAATTGACGACACTGATGTGGTTAGAAATGACAGGCAAATGACTAGCATTCCATGTGAATATGAGCAGTACTGACATGAGAGACAAACATTGGGGTTGAACAGGCACATTGATGTCAGGTTTCCATGTATTAGTTTCTTCTTTATAGAAGCTTCCTCAAATCAACCTGTAAGACTGTATTAAGGGTCCCATGCTGTATTGAGGAAACTTCCAAACGTAACACAATTAGAGTATCCACTAGATATTGGAACTCAAACTGTACCACTCTTTTCACTAGATGGTTACCCTTTTGTCCGTGTTGTATTATTACCTTGATATTTCAGCATTTAAGTAATGAATTAATTTATTAGTTTAGGAGCATCTCCTAGGTGCCAGGCACAGTGTTAGGCTCAGTGGATGGCAGTTAGGCGTGCCATCAAGGAGTTTGCATTGTTTTTAAGACAGATGTTTTGAGTACGGTATGGAAAGTGAGTAGATTGTAATACATTCCTTTTTCTAACTCTGCCCTGATTTGTGTTCTTCAAGTAAATCAAATTCTACCTCATGAAGCTCTCTCCCTCTTCCCCATCTCCTCCATTCCTGTTGGCTCAGATCCTCCTTAGCTCTTGCCCAGATTATAAAATTATTTCTTAACTGGTCTTCATGCAGGCTCCCACCTTCACCTGACCCCAATCTGTTATGCACTTTCTTAGATGGGATCTTTCTCAAGAACAAATCTTTGTGTCCACCTAGAGGGGTGGGATAGGGAAGGTGGCAGGGAGATGCAAGAGGGAGGGGATATATGTATACATATAGCTGATTCACTTTGTTCTACAGCAGAAACTAACACAACATTGTAAAGCAATTATACTCCAATAAAGATGTTAAGAAAAAAAAAAAAGAACAAATCTGAACAAAGCAGTGACTGTCTTAAACCCATAGTATAAATATTCCAAGTTCTTAGCCTGCCATTTCAGGCCCTTCAAAGTTTGACTGCCCCCCGCCCCCAACCTTTTTTTAGTGCATCCTACATACAGGCCATCAGTGGACGAGTCTTCTTTTACTGAACAAATAACCCATGTACTGTCACATTCGGAGCGTTTGCCAGTGGTGTTCCATCCACCTGGGATGATCCTTCAGACACCTTGATCTCCCTCCATTTCTTTCTATCAAGACCCTCTTACACCTTCAAAACACATATTAAATGGTTTATGCAGTCTTTGTTTGAGGAACAGATATTTTAAGGGTTATAGTATTACATTTTAATTCTTTTTTCTTTCATAATGTTTTTATTATTTCTGGAAAATCAAGTCAGAGTTCACACGGCAAGGCAGCACTTTCACCCAGGACATATTTCACCCAGAACATATTTAAATTCTTTATTTACATCTTTCTTTCCTTCTAGGGAGTGAGATTTCCTTTGAGATGGACACTCCTTTAGTTTTTGTTTCTCTTCTGCAACCCAGCATCTGGTAGTTAGTTAGTGCTTAATAATTGTGGAGTTAGTGAATAACACATACGTCATATAGGTCTCTTCATCAAAACATGTCTATCTTGGGCTTTAAAAGGCATTCATCCTTTACTCTTCCCAGAGCTATCCAATTGATGAGCAGAGTATGATCTACCTCTAATGGGTAATGCGTGTCATGAGATTAATTTTTTTTATCGTCTCATCCATATTCACATTCACACTTTAAGTGCAGTGTTCTGAGTGGGAAGAGCCCTTACACTAATCTGTGTAATTGAAAACATGCAAATCTGAATGCTTGTCAACCACTCTAGACATTGGGCACAATTTATGGCTCAAGGATCCTTTAAAGGTGTTCAAGCTGCAGTTGAGATTTAAATTAACTATTTAAGGGAAGAAAAGAGCAAGATTCCCCCTTTTCCTTTTGTTCTCTATTTCCTTTTGTTGGGTTTCTAATTTATTAGGCTTTGACTTTCTTTGGCTAATAATACCTGTTGATAATATTGCAACCTCAGGTGAAAACACTGATGAGGTGTTTTATGGTCTTCATCATTGAATGTGAAAGGGTGAGATGCTGTATCCCAATTCAGATGTATCTTCAAGTGGAACATTTCCTTGGGGGATGAGACAGAAATGGGAATGGACTTTACGTTGAAAATGTTATTTTAATTCTGTGTGTAGTAGGGGTCTTCTAAGTGATCTTGCCATTAATCTCCTTCCCACAAATTGTGCCATCACACAAGCAACCTGCAACTATATTTATAGACTTGGCTTTTTCTAAAGCACACGCACGTTCATATAATTTCTACTTTAAATTGTCTGATGTCTCCTTTTGCCTTTAAAATATATTCTGAACCCTTTAACTTCATTTACAAAAATCTGAGTATCTTGACCACAGCCTACCTAGAATCCTTGGTAATTTCCTGTACACACTAAAAAACCCATCACAGCAGTCGCATCCTGCCTTTAGTTCAGCTCTCACTATTGCCTCTACCTCTCAAGGAAGAATTCACTGCTTCCATATTTGTGATTCCATTAGCAAGTTATTCATTCATGATACGTGGGGAGTAAAATGTAGAGGATAAGAGCTAGTGTTTGACAGGCACACCTTGCTGTACGCATTCTTGATGTGGGACCTTTGGCAGATGCCACATAGTAAGGAGCTCTCTGTATGTCTCAGTTCCATCATTTACACAAGAGGGGAAATGATATTACTCCAGGAGGATTATTTCGGGGATTTTCAAAATAATGCATAGAAAATATTTGATGCATGTCAGGCACACAGTGAAGACTGAGCCACTAGTAGGAAAAACAAATGTGTGCTCATATATTATTTTAATTTGCTTATGTGCCTTTCTCCTCTACTAAAATGAGAAGGCCAGAATTCCGTCTCTGTCTTCATTGTACGTAAACATCCAACAGCTCTTGACATGCAGTATCATCTCATGTGGTTTTTGATGTTAATATGTTTGGAAGGTCACATGCTGGTCCAAACATTAATTATTTGAAGAATTATTATTACAAGAAGATTATTAAAATAAGTTTTAAATACCCATATTAATGCTGTTATTGACACTCAAGTATTTTGAGAGGCATTTTGCTCACAGAGAAAAGGAAATGAAAGGAACTGTGTGAAACACAGTTTAAAATAACAGATCCCCAAATGTCAGATATTCTATCTCTTTACTGGAGAATTACCCCTGGAGCCAATTTAGAAATAAAAACAATGTCAGTATTTATGAAATCTCTCTTTGGTTCAGATTCTGCAGGTACAACCAGTATAAGTGGAAAGTTTCCTAAATAATTCCAGAGTAGCTGGTAGTAGGAATAGCAATCCCCAGGCACAGGCTTATCTCTTGCTACTAGAAATGAGTCATGCTTAAATTTACTGTTTAATACAGTTAAAATATCTTACACCTAAAGAAGTAATTATAATTCTCTATTCCGCAATATTTTCAATAATACTCCTCAAATTTAAAAAGAGATGAATCTAATGCTTATGATTTTTCCTTAAGGAGTCCCTTAGTGTGGAATGGGTGTGTATATAGAGGTGTGTGTGCTTATTTTTATTTTGTTTTTGTTTTTTTTGCGTTACGCGGGCCTCTCACTGCCGCGGCCTCTCCCGTTGCGGAGCACAGGCTCCGGACGCGCAGGCTCAGCGGCCATGGCTCACGGGCCCAGCCGCTCCGCGGCACGTGGGATCCTCCAGGACCGGGGCACGAACCCGCGTCCCCTGCATCGGCAGGCGGACTCTCAACCCCTGCGCCACCAGGGGAGCCCCTGGCCCACTTTTTAATTGGGTTAATTTCTTTGTGTTATTTCAGGATTCTGTATTCTTTGTACGAGTATTCTACATACAAGCCCCCTATCAGATTTGTGATTTGCAAATATTTTCTGCAACCCTCTGGGTTGTCTTTTTACTTTCCTGATGCAATTATTGTGTGTGTCATGTTTATTTTTAAAACAAAAAGCAGACAAATTATTCTAGATTCTTAAAATCTAAATGCTAGATTTTAAGGTTAATGTTCATTGTCTTGACTTATCTAGAAGTATATATATTTCGTATTGTTCTTCTCTGAAATTCTGAGTTTTTTGAATTGAAACATTTTGAAAAACAAAATTTTTCATTATTTCCCAAACTGTGGTCTGTGGTACACAGGTGCTCTATGAGAAATGAATTCAGTTTTTGAGATAAACTATATTTGAGAAATTGAGGCTATTGAGAAATTCATTTGCTATATTTATCACTCTGAGGTCATACTATTAAAGGACATGTGAAGTTCTGTGTTAAAAATAACATGTGTCTAGCCCAATATTTCTAAAATCTTTTAAGATGATTTTCCCCCAAACAACTACTAACAGCTAATGTTTTTTTTCCCTAAAACAACTAAACCAGGTTCTATAAAACATACTTCAGAAACATTGTTTTTCATTCCCCCAGAAACATTGTTTTAATCTGTTTTCCAAACTGGGTTTACCTGGTTCTCACCATTCTGGGCATTTGTCCTTTTTTAAAAAAAAAATAAATAAAACAGTGACGGTCACTTTTTATTCAAGAACCAGATGTATGGCAACAAAGGGACCTGAGATATCCACAGATTATTTTTACCATCTTTGTTGAGTTCACAAGGCTGAATTTGATATAAGTATCACATACATAATGGGAATCAAACTAATGACATAAATGATTCCTCTATGTACCAAACATATGGTTAGAATGTTATAATTTTGCTTTGGAACGAATCCAAATTCAGTTAATGTGTGGATCTGTTTCTCTTCGAAGGCCTTTGCTGGTCTATACTGTTTGCCTGGCATTACTGCTGCTCGTCCATAAGAGTATGTGCGTGCATGCGCACGTGTGTGTGTGTGTGTGTTTGCATTTGTACATGTCTGCTCAAATTGATTTCAATGATGACATTTTCATGGCTTCAGAATGTCGGGGCAGAGGCGATTATCTCTTCCTCCTGGTTACTTTGGGTCAGATGATCATTGCTTCATCTCCAGAATCCTAAAGCACTTCCAGGCAGGAACAATAGAAAGGGAGAAGGGCAAAAAGAGACAAGCTAGCCAAGTCTTTCCCCCTTTTAAAGTGCTTTCTTGGAAGTTTCCCATAGTGACTTCCGTTTACATCTGATGGGCCAACATTGTGTCCCATGGCTTCCTGATCTATAAGGGAGGGGAGGTCAGGAAACGTTTTTAAGCTAGGCACGTTGCCGTCTCTGCAAAAATTGGATTTGTGTGAAGAGTAAGAGTAGATGTATATGGTATGGGAAACTAGCAGTCTTTGGCCACATAAGGCAAGGGATGAAAGAAAATTATAAGTTAGAGAGTGAAGGGACAAAGTATCTTTACTACTTGTGTTCTCTTGTTTGCATCCTGATGTACAGCAACTCAGAATGTCTCCATTTCCATCTAGGGGTACCACAGAATCTTAAAACTAAAATAATAGGCATTTTATTCATTATAATTTGACAAACATATCACAAGATGCTGCTTTTTTTTTTTTTAATAGCAAGAGAACTCTAGTGAGAATGAAATTGAAGACAGAGAAGTCTTTTCACAGCTCTAGAATTTTTGAATCAACTCCTCATTATTCAGATTCCTAACTAGTGAACTTCTCTTACTTCATTTTCTTCTGGGCAAACTAATTAGTCATTCTTTAAACAAATGTTTACCCAGTCCCTTAACTGCTGCCAGGTACAGTGCATATAGAAAATGAGACCAAAAGATTTTTGGTCCTTGAACTCACTTTCTAGAATGGGAGATAGACAATAAGCAAGTAATGAAATAAATAGGCAAGATAATTTCAGATTGCCATTAAATACAGGAAACAGATGGTCATGCTGAAGAGAATTAGGGAAGATGAAGGTAAGACTGGCCTCTTTTGTTTATTCCCTAGCTCCAGTACCTAGTATCAAGCCTGGCTGAGGGTCGGTGCTCAGTATCTATTGGCTGATGCTGGATGGATGGAGGCATGGATGGATGGAAGGGTGGCTTATTCGTTAGTCTTGGAAAATATCTCTGAGGCAGTGCTGTTCGAAATGATACCTGAAGGGTAAGGATGAGCTAACAATGCTAAGAAATGGAAAAATTCATTCCAGGCACAGTAAACAGTATTCAAGCCTTGTAAGTTATAGCAGTGAGTTCAAATTTAATTCTAAATGAAGTGAGAAGCCATTGAATGGTTTGACATTGAGGATCTCATCTTATCTTCAGAAAAATTATGTCAACTTGGTCATCTTACTATTATCTCCATTTTACAGTGTGGAAACTAGACCTAGAAATGATAAAAATAGCTTACTCAGATTCATGGAGCTAGTAAGAGTGAAATTAGGGTTTGATTTCAAGAAATTGGACTCCAGAGTCTATCTTAACCTCAAAACAATGTTATAAAGACTCAGTAAATATACTGTAATATGTACAGTAACTTGAATAACAGCACCTGTATTGTTATATCAGGAAGAAGGAGGCAGGCTGAAAATAAGGTCTCTGACAATATAATGGATTCAATTTTTAAGCATTTTTAAAAACATTTCTTAGCCTGACTTACAAATTGAACACATAGTGTAGTCTCTCAGAGCCTCCCCTGATTGACTTTATCTTTTGAAGTCAAACTTGTGTTTTTGTAATATATTATAAATTAGATTATCCTTAAGCGGTCTAATTTATGGTTCTAATGAGCTCTTTGAATATATGGAACTTGCAAAAAATTTTTTTTCTTTAAGTTTTGAATAACGGTAGCTTGGAAGAGGAAAAACATTACAGGCTAGAGGTTCAGTTTGGCTACACCCCTAAAGCTGTGACTGTACCTTGCGTAATTTATTGATTCTGAAAAGTTGAATTTGTCATCTTCTAAGGATACTATCTTGGGCATTTTGTACATACCCTGCAGCCAGAAACCATATTAGAACAGTCATTCCCCCATGACGACTTCCAAACAAGAAGAAATGTAGCCTAACAGGAAAATCGCCCTAATACTTCCATCAATGACAGTAATTCTCAATTTTCAAATGTGACTTTATGATCGTTTTGGAATCCCACAATTCTAAGTCTTAAATTCCTCAACAAAAGATGAGAAACTAAAGTATTTTCTGTGGCAATTTCATTAAAAACTTTGGCTGTGGCACAGCAATAACTGTACAAATATCTTATTTGTCAAATTACATCCCTTCCTCTATTTCTAGATAACAATTTATGTTGAAACACGTGTCTTGGTGAAATATTTAATACTTCCGGTCATGGCTGGAAGCAAATAAAATGTGTTTAATAGAAAATAATGTTTTATTATATACTTCCTTTAGGATGCCCCCTTCCCACAAAAAACATTTCAAAACTCAATTGAAATTGAGTTTTCAATTTAGATAAATAATCAAAAAAACAGGAATACCATCCACCATATATTATTGATTCAAATTGACAAAGTCAGTGGTAAATTCATACATTAATCAGCCTTCCTCTTCTGCAACCCAGAATCATGTTTTTGTTGTTGTTGTTGTTTTAATTAATTAATTAATTTTATTTTTGGCTGCGTTGGGTCTTCGTTCCTGCACGCGGGCTTTCTCTAGGTGCGGCGAGCGGGTATTACTCTTTGTTGCGGTGCACGCGCTTCTCATTGCGGTGGCTTCTCTTGTTGTGCAGCATGGGCTCTAGGCGTGTGGGCTTCAGTAGTTGTGGCCCACGGGCTCTAGAGCACAAGCTCAGTAGTTGTGGTGCACGGGCTTATTTGCTCCACAGCATGTGGGATCTTCCTGGACCAGGACTCGAACCCATGTCCCCTGCATTGGCAGACGGATTCTTAAGCACTGCGCCACCAGGGAAGTCCCTACTGGTTTTTTTGGCCATACCACACAGCTTGTGGAATCTTAGTTCCCCGACCAGGCATGGAACCCAGACCCCCGGCAGTGAGAGCACTGAGTCCTAACCTCTGGACTGCCAAGGAATTCCCCAGAATCATGTTTTTTTAAATAATTATCGTTAGGTAGCTATTTGTCTTTTTCCTCATGTTTTGTTTTTTCCTCACCATATTCACTTTTTAAGTTCTTCTTCTTGCCTATGTTTTGCCTTTAATACAGGCTCTGGTACATAGTAGTTGCTTAAAAAAAAAAAAAAGAAAACGGTAAAAACACAGTGAATTAGTCAGCTCTAGTGCTTGAGGTAAGAACAAAGTAGAGAAGAACATATTAATCCTTTTTGAACTTGTAATTCTACCCACCCTCAGTGCATAAAGTACAGTTTTACATCATGCTCTGATCTTCCTTTTTTTCTCCCCCTCTTCCCTTTTCCTCGCCACATCATCTTATATTCAAGTTTCTTTTTCTTCATCCCTAGGGACCCGTGTAATATGTCCCAAAAGGGAATAAATTTCCAAGGAAACCTTTTCTTTCTGCAAAAGAACATTGGTTGTGGTGTAAACAAACCCATGAAATTACTTTCAATGTATCAAATGAGTCTTGGAGCCATGAAGAATTGAGGGGCTATATCAAATTTGGGGATGTGGATATACTCTGCCTTAAAATTGAGCTGAGAAACTGTCTTCAGGCTTTATCATAAATTATTTCCAGCAGCATTTAGGGAGCTAAGGGCAAGATGCACATGTTTTATTAAAACTTACATATCGTAGAAGTGGAACGAAAGTAGTTTTGGCAATATCAAGTTAAGTGGAAAAAGGAGAAACCCAAGGGACATATAATGGGGCTGGCATATACTGTTCACTTAGTCAATCTATCCTTTTCTCCACAACCCCCCAAAGTGAGGCTGTTTGGAGAAGAGAAGTAGCCTGGAAAATGTGTGGAATTTTGTCATTTTGCTGAAGTTTTTTTGGCACCGATGAAAAACGTAGCTAAGCATTGGATAAAATAAGGCTTTATATATTTTACAAAAAACATTTTTGGAAAAAAGTAACTTTCGCATTAAGAGGAAATCATATGAAAATGAATTCAGTACTTTCTGTCATTTATCAGACATAAATTGAGTTTAATTTTTTAAGTCGTGTATTATTGAGAGATTTATTTTTTAAAGTCACGCTATTGATTTTTAAGACCATTTCTAAGAAAGATGGTTTAAGTGGAAATTTTTCTCTGATTTAGTTAGTTTTGTTGCTCTGCATAACAGCTTAAAAACTAAGTAGTAACATATCTATATTTTTATAGGTCCAGAAAAGTAAGTGTCTTGGAGATCAAAGTACTTTTCCCATTTTCCAGCACACATTATTAATTTTAATGCTACAATTTAAGAAATTGTATGTTATTTATACCACATGCAATATATGAGAATGTTTGATTAAGCAAAAGAAAAAAAACCTTAAAGCTATCCAAATGCAAGACTTCATGAATCTTGTTAAGGTTTTTGCCACAACCGAGGCTAGATCTAAATTTCATTATTTTTCCCTAGGATTTCCAAATTTTTCTTCTAAGGAAAGATCAGTTTTATAGGTTAGTCTCATGAAGTTGCACTCATGTCATGAGGTTTGACTGAGTCTTAAACACTTTCCGGGGAAAAGAGCCTTGAATAAGGCATTGTATAAATGGGATCTGAGTATATAGGGAAACAGAAATATTAGCAAGAGCCATTCGAAAGACCACAGGTGAAGAGCTAGAAATAATGAATGAAACTGTTTTTTGTATATGTGCTTTCTGCTCAATTACCCAAATTGGTAGAAATAATACAAGCGGTAGTTTAACAAACTGTAAAATGAAGATTTATAGCTGTGTTCAATGCTGCTCAGAGATTTGGGCTTCACCTAAAGGAAGTTTGATAGAGTTAATAAAGTATAGCCACAATGCCTTGTTTAACATTTCCTAAGAAAACTGCATTTTTGTTTTGCTGCTCAGAACTTAAAAACGTTTTATTGTGGTTATTTTAGAAACATTTGCATGGATTTGAGGGGTTTACTTGTTTAGTTTTGTTTGCTTGTTTTTTCAGCCCTGTCACTTGCATTGGAAATTCCATTGTGTTTCCAATTAATAGATCCACATGAAGGTACAAGCCTTGTCCACATTGAACAGACTCTCGAGTAGCTTTTTCCTCAGCTGATCTTTCCAAATGTTTATTTGCAATGCTCAGCCTTTTGCTATTCTATGTGCCTTGTGAAAATTAAGCCACCCCAGATCTCATGTCTCCATGTCTCTTGTCACTAAGGGGACCTAGTGATGTTAAAATTTGGATTTTCCAATTATTACACAGAAAATAAATCTGAATCTGATTCAGTAGACTCAGTAGACCTCACGGACACATTACATGTGTTACATATTACTCTGAGAAATGATGCATGAAGTTTGTTTTACTTATAAATTTGATCAAGTTTTGTAAATTGGATGTTGCCATGGTCAGGGAATGGGTTTTCCCCACTCTAGCTTAATAAAAAGTAATCACATATATGTCATTTGAATTATACTTTTCTTAAAGAATTAGAATATATTAGCACCTAAATAAAATCATGTAATTATTAAAAATGATAAAAATAATAGCTAAGATTTAATGTGTACTTACTGTGTACCAGATACTATACTAAGCCTTCTTTATGTAATAACTCATTTAGAGTTAGATGCCATTATTATCTAAATGTTAGAAATACAGAAACTGAGGCACAGAAACATTAAGTAAATTGTCCAAGATTATGTATCTAGTAAGATTGAATATCATGTCAGATGTGGGATTTGAACCAACAAATCCAGCCTCTAGAGCCCCCATGCTTGACTACTGTGCTAGAGTTTATTAATGATTCAGAAAGTACTTCAAGATTCTGTGGTGCCTCGGGGTTGGGAATAGCAACATTTGCTATGTTTACATAGAACATTGGGCTAGATATTGTGGGTACCCAATAAATAGTTGTTGAAAGGATGTATGAATGAGTGAGTGAGTGAATGCAGGAATGAATAATAAGTACTACTGAGATATGCTAATAGAGAATTTGGCATAACTTAAACTCTGACATATAATTTACTATACATTTTGAGGTAATTCCATAGCCAACATTGAAAAATATGATTATAGTATTTACGGAGGATTTTCCAAGAAATTTAATTTTTCTCATATTCCGCAATTTTTAAAGGAGGTGGAGACTAGGAGTGGAAAATGGATTTTGGAGAAATAAGTCTATGACATTAACTACCACCATGAGTTCCATGAAGACAAATCAAATCCCATGTCTTTTTCATTTTCCTTACCAATATACTTAGTTGATCAAGACCTGACACTTGGTTTGAACTCAATAATTATTTATTGTTAAAGGTTGTACACTAGAAAAAGTATATGATTTGTAGTCAGCAGAACTGAATTTTAATCCATCCAGTGGGCTAGTGGCTATGTTTCAAGTTCACCTCTCTTTACTCATTTCCATATTTATAAAGTAAGAATGATATGCCTCTATTCTTTGATAATGAAAAAAAATGTATAAGAAAAACATTTAGAAGACTGTAAAAAAAAAAATCCTCAGAATGTGTTCCATGGAAAGCAGTTAATCTCTTTCGAAACAAAAGTGTTCTCTTCAAATGTGTTGAAAATATTAGTTAAATGGAGTTCCTTTGTTTAATACTTTACCAGACTTTAATAGCGCTAATATGAATTGGGAGTATCCAAGTACTAATTATATTATGCAGAATTTCACAAGCTTGTTTTACTGTATTGTCATTTCTTTATAAAATATCTAATAGGGGAACACTGCTTAAGCACAATACTGTTGTGATTGCATTATTAGTAGCATAGTACCCAAAATACAAATTAGCAATAAAAGTACAAAAATTCCATGTAATCAAAATAGTCAAGATCTATTAAGTAAAAATAATGGAAGCTTTGTAGCTCAATAGCCACATATAGGTTTAGGGTAGTGATTGTTATTGTGATGACATGGACAGAAATAGAATAACGAAAACATTCTAAACCAAAGTGTGGGAACATCATTATCATCCTTATCAGAAAAAGATACAGGACTTAACAGCAGAGAGGCTGGGATTTCGAACTCCAGAATATTTGAATTTCTTTCTATTTGAAGTTTTCTCATTCCCCTGTGTTTATGAAATTTATACTGGCTGCTGGGTTGGAACGCTGAGTTAGGATCAGGGATTTATTCTCTGCCAAGTGAATGGAATTTAGGTAGTTATCACCAACTGTGAAAGGAAAAAAACCCGTTGATTTCAGTCCTATGTAGTGCTTTACTGTTCTCAGGCTCTCAGTGCTTTCTAAAGAGGGTCAGTTCTAAAGAATCCTTTTTGTCGTGCTAATTTGTCTGAAGATTCAAGATGGGGAGAATAGGAGAAAGTGGGGAATGATAAAAAAAAAATGAGATTTAGCTCTGGGGGAGGATCCTTGAGGTATGAAATGTTGAGACCTTTAAGCTGAAAAAGACTCATTTCCCTCCCCATGCCTCCCGCACCCCCCCCCCCCCCCCCCCTGCCCCCCGCCCCCCCCCCCCCGCCTCCGCCCCCCCGCCCCCCGCCAGGAGTAAAGGGCAAGAGGTAGTAACAGCTATAAAAAAATAAACAAAAATGCTTTGTGACACCCTCTGAGATACCTGATGGATATTTGAGTGGCTTTTTGCAGTATTCTGTGTGGTGTAATCATGTCCGATCTCCCGATGGCTCTTCAATAGTGTCCCCATCACTTGATAATGCCTTGTAGAGTGGAATGGATTTAGCATGTGGGGCGATGTGATGAAGTGGTGGTAGTGAAGCTAGGCTCTGGGTGAGAACTGAGGCTGCTGATGGTATCTGGTTTACACGAAGGAGGCTGATGGAGTCTCCCAGGAAGTCTGTGTTTGATTTGGACCATAGGCCAAAGTAGTTAAGAAAATCCCTGAGTCTCCCCACACTGTCACCCAGCCCTCCAGGGCTCTTCGCTGCAGTTTGGGGCCTCAAAAGGCCCAATAGAGATGGTATTGAAAAAGGTCTACCCTCCTTTATAATTAAATTTACAGATTTTCAGTTCCCTTTTCAGCAGAGCACAATATAGCCTTGACCCCCATTGATAACAAGAGGCGAAGGAAAGAAACATCAAGGATTAAGAGCAGTTCCCCTAAAAGGACTAGATGGGAGCTGCACTGGTCTACACTGTCCATCACAGATCGTCCCAGGCCAGGGGACTGCTGTCTAGTGGGCCCTGCGTCCAGGCCCATCTTCCTACATAGAATCCTAGAGAGCGAAAACATAAGTACTAAGGAGATTATGAAAAGAGTATGCTAAGGGAAGAATCCAAAGGGAACATACCAAGGGTAAAGAAGAGCTTTAATTTGCTTATGAATTTGAGAGTCCCAGGCTTCTCATAGTAACTGCAATTAAAAGGCAGCCCCTGCCCTTATGCATTTTATGACTCTTGAAAAACAAAACCGATGTGTAAAGAGACAACAAAATTGTACTATGACTAATACAAGGGTGCCTTTGTGGCATATCGTATATGCTTCATAAATTCTTGTTGTATTGAATAAAACTGAGTAAGAGATCCGGGAAGGGAGAATCCCTGCTCCACGAGTATTTCTCTAGAGAATGTACTTTCTTTTTCTATTTTTCTTTTTTTTTTTTTTTTTTTT
>NW_006781351.1:354771-365282 GCF_000442215.2 Lipotes vexillifer | reverse complement strand
TTTTTTTTTTTTTTTTTTTTTTTTTTTTTTTTTTGCGGTAAGCGGGCTCAGCAGCCATGGCTCACGGGCCCAGCCACTCCGCGGCATGTGGGATCTTCCCGGACCGGGGCACGAACCCGTGTCCCCTGCATCGCCAGGCAGACTCCCAACCACTGTGCCACCACGGAAGCCCTACTTTGTTATTTTTAATTAGTGGAGTTAATGACTAACTTTTCTGGACAATTTCATACCAGAGGAAGGGAGTAAATACCAAATATAGATTTAAAAGATCCAACTGTTTTAAAATTTTAGGTGAAGGACGCTCTGCTGCTCCTCAGTTGTACCACTTGTACTCCCATCTCAGGGCCTTTGCACCTCTGTGTCTTCTGTGTATCTGGCTCTCCCGCTTTATACAGGTCTCTGATAAATGTCACTTTTTCAGAAAGGACTTCCCTGATCTACTTAAATAAAATTAGCTCTGTTCCCAGCCCCGACTCACCATTTGCCTCTCATTCTCTATCCTTTATGCTACTCTAGGCATCTTTATAGCTTTATCATCATCTGGTCTATGTTTATGTGTGTATGTTCTATCTCCTTTCGTTAGAATTTTAAGAGCCAGGAGAAGAGAGATGCATCTTGGTCTGTTCACTAGTATATAGGTTATGTCTAGAAGAGTTCCTTGCATATAATAGGCACACAATAAATATTTGTTTAATGAATAAATGATTACATAAAAAGAGGGTTTTATGTTATACTTCCATGTATGTACTATACAGAGTATATATTCATATATAATATATAAATTATAGTGTATGTGTATTATTTTTATGTTTTCAAAAATATAGTAATTTTCTTTTTGTAGTTTATTTTTTATTGAAGTATAGTTGATTTAAAATCTATTAGCTTCAGATGTACAGCAAAGTGATTCATATATATATTCATATATATATATGAGTATATATATTTTTTCTTTTTCAGATTCTTTTCCTGTATAGGTTATTACAAAGTATTGAGTATAGTTCCCTGTGCTATACAGTAGGTACTTGTTGTTTATCTATTTTCTATATAGTAGTGTGTGTCTGTTAACCCCCGACTCCTAATTTATCCCTCCCCCCACTTTTCCCTTTGGCAACCGTAAGTTTTCTATATCTGTGAGTCTATTTCTGTTTTGTAAATAAGTTCATTTGTACCATTTTTTTAGGTTCCACAAATAAGTGATGTAATATATTTGTCTTTCTCTGTCTGACTTCACCTAGTATGATAATCTCACCCATGTCGCTGGAAAGAGCATCATTTCATTCTTTTTAATGGCTGAATAGTATTCCACTGTATATATATACACCACATCTTCTTTATCCATTCATCTGTCATGGACATTTAGGTTGCTTCCATGTCTTGGCTGTTGTAAATAGTGCTGCAATGAACATTGAGGTGCATGTATCTTTTTACATTATGGTTTTATCTGGATATATGCCCAGGACTAGGATTGCTGGGTTTTATATCCCAGGACTAGGATGGCTGGGTCATATGATAGCTCTATTTTAGTTTTTTTTGTTTTGTTTTGTTTTTTGCTGTACGTGGGCCTCTCACTATTGTGGCCTCTCCCGTTGCGGAGCGCAGGCTCAGCAGCCGTGGCTCACGGGCCCAGAGGCATGTGGGATCTTCCCAGACTGGGGCACAAACCCGTGTCCCCTGTATCAGCAGGCGGACTCTCAACCACTGTGCCACCAGGGAAGCCCTCTATTTTAGTTTTTTAAGGAACCTCCATACTGTTCTCCACAGTGGCTGCACCAAGTTAAATTCCCACCAACAGTGTAGGAAGGTGCCCTTTTCTCCACATCCTCTCAAGCATTTATTATTTGTAGACTTTTTGAGGATGGCCATTCTGACCGGTATGAGGTGATACCTCATTGTAGTTTTAATTTTCATTTCTCTAATGATTAGAGACATTGAGCATCTTTTCATGTGCCTGTTGGACATCTGTATGTCTTCTTTGGAGAAATGTCTATTTACATCTTCTGCCCATTTTTTGATTAGGTTGTTTTCTTGATATTGAGCTGTATGATCTGTTTGTATATTTTAGAGATTAATCCCTTGTCCGTTGTATTGTTTGCAAATATTTTCTCCGATTCTGTAGGTTTTCAACAAATGAAGTAGAAGAATAGTTTACTTGAGAATAACTTTAAGATAACAGTGTGACTGTTACTCTCCATCATTACATTTTTTCATATCTAAACCCACTCGCCTCTTTAAATACATGCAAAGTTTGTTTTTTTTTTAATTTTGCATCTAGTTGTGGTTTCCTGCAGCTTACATACCTTCAGTAATAGGTCTGGTGAGGTTTTTTTTTTTTTTTCCCAAAAAGTCCCTAAAGAGGTATTCATGTTTATATTAACAAACAAAAAATAACAGAACATAGCACAGGGAAAAATATAAACAAGAAAGGGAACTATTTTACCTACAGAAACACATTTTCAGCTCTCTGCATTTCTCATGCTATTATTAAAAATATCTCTGCTTGGACAGAACCATTTTGTTTCCATGCTAACTTCTCATTTGTTTCTCCTGTGAACTTTTTAAATTCGGTGTTTGGCAGCAGTTTTGTTTTCCTTGGAACTAAGTACTGTGTAACATACTGTTAGCTGAAGGCTGTGATGTAGAAATTTATTATTAAAAATAAAAGAGAGAAGAATTTATTCCATAAGGATGAAAATGACTTAGTGTCAAGGAAGTTAGGATTTTCAAAATGCTTTACATAGCAAATTGTGTTTCTCTGAAAGGAAGTATATTTTATTTCCTAGGAATAAATTTAAGCATCTTCATTTTGCCCATCCTGATTAACGGGAGCTGAGAAAGAAGGAAAGATAGACAGTTTTACGGAGAATTCCTTCTCTTTGCCGTGTGTAGGCATAACTTTGGTGACCTATATATCCTCAAACCTTCTGGTGAGATGTTTATTAAAGTATTATTACCCATAGGGGTAATCATAGTTAAATAGCCAAGAAGGTATTTTTTTATAGAAGGTGAGAGACAAACATTTTTTTCTTCCTGAATTAAGCCATGTACTCTTTTTTTTTTTTTTTTTTTTTTTTTTTTTTGCCTCTCACTGTTGTGGCCTCTCCCGTTGTGGAGGACAGGCTCCAGACGCGCAGGCTCAGTAGTCGTGGCTCATGGGCCTAGTTGCTCCGCGGCGCCTCTCCTGTTGCGGAGCACGGGCTCCGGACGCGCAGGCTCAGCGGCCATGGCTCACGGGCCCAGCCGCTCCGTGGCATGTGGGATCTTCCCGGACCGGGGCACGAACCCATGTCCCCTGCATCGGCAGGCGGACTCTCAACCACTGCGCCACCAGGGAAGCCCTAAGCCATGTACTCTTTATCAACCAGAATATATTTGAATTTCCTATTTATTATTCATTTTTTAGTTTCAATTTTTCTCTCTCTGTTTTACATTTCAGTTGATCATAAAATCAGAAGCATTCCTCCTCCAAAAAGAGTATCATATCATGTTAATAAACTTTTTGTCTCTTTTCCCAGAATGGCCTAGGTATCATGCTACTCTTCACTTATCTTGAAAGTGTAGTCCATTGAAGTGACTTCAACTACAAAAAGAAAAAAATGATTCCACAAATTCTACTTCTGTTCTTTGTTGTCCATGACCCATTTCTGTCTTTTATCTAATCCCATGACATGCCAATGGACATCTGCAACTTAACACTAATCCTACCTGTGGACTCAAAGGATGTTTCAACTTTCTCACTGTTATAACATCGACATCAGTTTGCACTTAATTATGTAATTCATTGACTTATTATGCAAGCTCTCCTCTTTACTATTTATTAAAACTGACCAATTTTTTTCATTTGTCCTAATCGTTAGTTAAGAGAGTAGGGCTAGGGAGGTATCTCTGTACTTCTAAAACATTTAGCTCTATGGTTCTGCTTTAATAGGAATAGTTACCAGCAGCCAAATGCTTCATTTTAGCTTAAATAATCTGTAATATTAAATAAGTCAGGCAGTTTATCATACTATGGATAGTTTTTTTAAAAGGCTACTGAAAACATGATGCTTATTTTAGTCCTGGATCCGTGATCTGAGGACAGTGCTCTTATGACAGTAAAATAAATTCTGTGTCTGTAGATAGGGTAAAAATTCAAATGCTGTCATGTACTAATATGAAGCTGATACTCACTCCCCTTTCTGTGCCAGGTATGCAATAATCATGGGAAGAAATAGAGTCCTGACACCCTATCCAGTCCTCCCCGCCTTTCTCTGCATTTAAAAAACAAATGCGAGAAAATACTGTAACAAACCCTGTATAGTCAACACTGAAGTAATGTTAAATTTTGGCTCAGATTTTTTAAATGAAAAGTATCAATAGATACTTTTTTAATGATAAAGCCCTTGTGTGATTTCCTCAAGTCCAAAGGGAATACAATCTTTGTTGATTTCCTTTGCCTTTCTTCTTATTGAATAGAGAACATTCCAGTATCTTATTCATTTCAGAGTTTTTTTATATTTTGGATATTTCACAGAGCATGTAGATTTATGTAACTTTTTATTATCTAGAAAAAAGTAGCAGTAGTATCATTTTAAAATACATTTTGAAATATTACCACATGTTTTGTCAACTCAGACTTTCAAATATATTATAATAATGGTATTAAATAGATAATATAAATATATAATGATACAGTGGAATAGAATTCCCTTAGCCTAAATCTCTCTCATTAGTCTATTGTATACTGCAAGGAAATAACTCTCTCTGATACGTAACACATTTGGCAAATTTACTATTTTAAAGTTTAAAATAAAAGATTGGAGAGGGCTTCCTTGGTGGCTCAGTGGTTGAGAGTCCGCCTGGCGATGCAGGGGACACGGGTTCGTGCCCCGGTCCGGGAGGATCCCACATGCCACGGAGCGGCTGGGCCTGTGAGCCATGGCCGCTGAGCCTGCGCGTCCGGAGCCTGTGCTCCGTAATGGGAGAGGCCACGACAGTGAGAGGCCCGCGTACCGCAAAAAAAAAAAAAAAAAAAAAAAGGTTGGAGAGTGAAACTTTTGGAGGTTTATAAGTTCTGGTTTGTAAATTCTCTTCTGTAGTAAGTGATGACCCAAAAGAGTCTGCATTTTGGATGTTTTTGTTCTTTGACTAATAATTGTCTTTAAGATAGTTAATTGCAGAGGGCAGTGAATCCCGTGTTTTTTTTTTTACCTTAGTTCTGATCTTGGAGAAATGTTATATTCTTGACGTAGTATCTGTCATCATCAGATATTCCCCCTTAAATTCATATAGGTGGATGACAGTTCGTGTTTCTGATGTATTTACCTCTTTTAATTGTGATACTCATGCGTGGTAGAATTTACCAAGTTACCCCGTTCGTTTAAATTCACTAGCAAGAGGGTAATAGTCATAACAGCCTTTTATAACCTATTTTCTTGAGAACATTTAGATAAAATAGTGAGAGAGAGGAGAAAGTAAGCCTTCTGCTTAAAAATCATTTTTATTTATCAGTCTAGTACTCAAGTTTATTATCTCTTTAGAGTTGCCAACGCAAGCATCTCACCTCCCTGTTATTAATGAAAGATATTCCCAAAGTCTCAATAGGACAATGGTTGAAATTGTCAAGAATTGTTTTGATAGTTCTAGTGAATAATTACTTAAATATCCTTAATTTATGTTTCTGAATCAGACTGTTTCATTGGTTGATTAGTATTTAATCTTATTATAATTAACTTTAAATTAGTATTAATGAATATTTACTAGCAGATGTATTGCCAATAAATTTACAAATTTAAAAAATTAAAGCATTAAAGAAATATTTACTAAGCATTCAATTTTATGTGATGATTATCTGGGCTAATTTACCCAAAATTGCGTGCTAGCCAAATAATTAAATCATTGTAATACTTCTAAGGCTTGCAATAATCAACTGTCTTATTAAAAATGAGTAATTTAAAATGATGTAGTTGTATGTTTCACTTATTGTACCATGAGCATTTCTCATGTAATTTTTTAAAAGCCTCTGAAGGTCAACTTTTTTTTTAACATCTGCATTAGAATATAATTGCTTTACAATGGTGTGTTAGTTTCTGCTGTATAACACAGTGAATCAGCTATACGTATACATATATCCCCATATCCCCTCCCTCTTGCATCTCCCTCCCACCCTCCCTATCCCACCCCTCTAGGTGGACACAATTTCTAATTGCTATATTATATTCTTTTCTATACTATAATTTATTGAATAGTTACCCTTTTGTTGGATAACACAGTGATTAGCACACTATAACTACTAGATTCTTACGATTTTATTTACTGGTCAAAGTGTATGAATTTTTAGTAGTATCTAATATGTATTAAAGTTGGCATACATGGTACATGTCTATATTTATAAGTGTTATATGTACATGCATATATATCTCAATATATATATTTGCTATATGCTAGCAATATATGTGTATACTTATCTCCCTAAATCCTAACCTAATATTCTACATTATCAATTTGCTAAAAAATAGGCAACAGTAGTTTTTTGTTATTGTCTATACTGAATTTCTTTCACTTCCAACAAAGTCAGTTGTTTCCCATAAACCTCTTGACTTGATATTTATTGTGTAAATTGTCCTTATCCTTTCTTCCAGTTATCTATTAGAGTTGTGTTTATTTCAAGTTTGTAGAGTTCTTAGTGTACTGAAGATATTATTCTTTACCTACCATTTACTGAAGATATTTTGCCAATTTGACATTTGTGCAGACATTTGAAGATTTCATGTAGCCTGATAAATTCATCTGTGTTTTTTTTTTTAATTTGGAAGATCTTTATATATTCCAAAGTAGTTTAAGTATTTGTCTTGATTTTATTCTATTTTATATTTATAGTTTGATCTTTTAAAAATTTAGCTCTTTTATCTATATAGAAGTTATGTATATTGTAAGGTTCAGCTCCAATTTTTTCTTTCTTTTTTCATTTGTTGAATAATTCATCAAATACCCATTGATTTTTATATTTTATTTTTTACCTTTTGTTACTACATGTACTTGAATTTATTTCAGAACTGTCCACCACATTTCATTTATTTGTATTTTGAGTCTTAAATCATTATCCTATAATTTGAGTTAAATTTTATAATACACTTCAGTAACCACTAGGGCATTTTCATCTCTTCTAATATTTTGATTCTTAGAAGTTCATTCTCTCAGATAAAATTTAGGTGCTTGTGTTTTTCAATTTTTTTCTTAAAAAAAATACAAACAGCTTTTGATTGGAATTGAGTTAAACCTGTAAATTTATTTGGGTAAAAAATGAATGCAGTAATTTTATTGAATTCACTCTTCTTAACCAGGAGCATTTCATGTTTATCAGTAAGGTTTTACCATTTCCTGTGTATGGTTATCAAACATTTCTTGATAATGTTCAAAAGTATATTACTTTTTTGTTGCTACTGTGATGTTTCTTTGTTTTTTGTTATAGCTACCGAAGAGTCACTGCTGTTGTACAGAAAAGTTAATGTATAGAAGTATGTTCTATAGTATGTCTTGTTAGCATGCTAGCTTCTTAGTGGTAAGGACTTCTTCCATTGGTACACATGACTAGTGAGTATATGGGCAGAGAAATGGAATTTTATTCCTCTCAGTTGGTATCTTGCATTTTCTTAATGCTCTTCAAGTTAAATGTTATTTTCAATAAATAAATATTATTCTTTGAAGCAAAGTAGCTAAGGACTGTTACAACTATGGGAATAACTTGATAATGTTTTGTAGTCTCTGTTTTTATGAAAATTTACATTTTGTGACTTTGGGGCATATTTCACATTAACTAATTTTGCTCCTTCGAACTCTTATATTTTTGTGATATTATCGAAACAGAATTTAAAATGATTGAAATATTTTGGCCTTCTGGTTCTTGTCATTCTTGACAGTAGACTAGGCTACACTAGTAGATTTCTGTAGCATATTTTCTTAATAAACTAGAAACTTAATGGTATGAAAATAAAGCTTAACGTGGTTTAACATTGATCTAGAATGTTCCTGACAACCGTAAAGCTGTACATTAGCAGACTCATTTTGTCACACAGTGATATTAAAATATCTTCAAAACAACTAGTAGTTGAACTATTAGCTATCAAACCAGAAGTGTATTACTTCAGGTATGTTAATTTACTCATGAGGTCAATATAATACCCTACTATGAAAACATAGTTTTCAAAAGCCTCATTATTCTTTAAAATAAAGAGTAGAAATAGTTGCCATGTAAAATAGGTATCACTGGGCTTCCCTGGTGGCGCAGTGGCTGAGAGTCCGCCTGCCGATGCAGGGGACACGGCTTCGTGCCCCGGTCCGTGAGATCCCACGTGCCGCCGAGCAGCTGGGCCCGTGAGCCATGGCCGCTGAGCCTGCGCGTCCGGAGTCTGTGCTCTGCAACGGGAGAGGCCACAGCAGTGAGCGGCCCGCGTACCGAAAAAAATAAAATAAAATAGGTATCATTTAACTTACTGTCATTATTATATTATCTTACAGCTCATGGGGCATTCAGAATGGGACCACAAACGAGGGCCAAGAGGATCTCAGGTACGTTTCTTTTCCTTACCTTTTTGGCATTTTGTTTCTTAACACTTTGAGCCATGAGTTTTCTAAAACTCATGAAATAATAATGAGAGAGAGGAAGAGACAAAAGAATCATGCCATTTGTTTTTATTTAAGTTAGCTGTAATTAAAGTCAGGTTTCAAGTCTCAAAGGCAGATGCCAGTATATTCCTCTGAAGAGCTTTCTGGTATCCCAGACTGGTTGTGTTTATATGAATGTAGATTTTATACTCATCTTGTCTCTTCAGAATACAGTTTGATCAGCAACCTACTCTCTTGATTTTATTCCCTTCCTTTGAAAATTTTTCTATGTATTTTCTTCTTTTCTCTACCTTCCTGGTTTTGGTTAAATATTTTGAAATATAATGAGAGTAAACCCTGAACTAATTACAGAGTTTTGTCTCTAAATGAACTGTCTTCATCTTAGGGAAATAGAAAGATGAAAGGACCTATTATTTTGGAAAAGAAACAAATTATAAAACTTTCTATATTACCAGACTGTTCTCATTGTCTTACTTTATGTCTTAGGCAAGGAGAAAAGCTTCCATGACGCATTTATGCTTTTTAATGACCTAATTAGACAATGTGGATTTGCTTTGCTTCCATAATTACTTTGTCTGACAGAATAAAGGCTGAGTTTTACACTAAGAAAATTGTCTCTCCTCCTAGGGTATTTTGTGAAGAAATGTAAAAATCATTTCTCTCTTAGCAGCCTGTGCTTACCTGACTGTAAACGTGCTAAATAAAGAATTAAGTGGGTGGAACATTTTAATCTTTGCTGCTCACATGTTTTATTTGCCACTAAAAAATATGGTTAAGAGAGACTTTACTGAACGATACTGTATATGAAAGATCATTGTGAAATGTCAGCATCTCCCAAGTGTTTTACCAAGCTGACGTGACCTGTGCTGTCATTAAGATTGCACGGACAACGGTTTCATTTCAGTCACTAGGAAAATACAACCAAGTCAGTCAGTTGTTTTTAGGGGAGAGTTTAATAGCTGTGGTTTTATTTTTGTCCATTATCAATTTGATTAGTAGATAATATAAACCAGTCCAATTGAATTAGGATTATCCAAAAGGATTTATGCCTCATTCTCCCTCACTGTCACTTCCTTGTCTCCATTTTCTCTGGCAACTCTCCCTTTGTACACATTTATTATTTTAAATCAGAATTTTCGGCAAGATTGGCAATGAAATGATGAAATTAATGCATGGTGGATGCTTTGTAATTCTAGACCAATCAAAAGTAAAGATGAGCACCAGTAAGAAACTCTGTGGTTTCTGATTATTGGCACCAAAGACATTTTGACTCAGAACACACCAAGCAACTTGATGAGGAGATGTCCTTTCAAAGTAACGTAGTGTTAGTTTTTAAAATTTGTTGAAAAAATATATACTATACTCGCCATATAACCTATTTGGATATAATTTATATTCAAGTTTGGATTGGTCACTTTGTCATTATAAATTGAAATATAATGTCATAAAGGCCCAGCATTGTTTATGTTAACTTTAAACGTAAAAAATCCCAGAATGAAAATTTTTAGAATTCCAGCTATTGCACATAGCTAGAAAACTTCAGATTTCCACATACACATGAAAAATATTTTCATAAATAAAGTTTGATTATATTTAGAAGCTTGAGATGATTCTGAAACGCAAAGGCACTAGAAAGTTCTTGCATGAACTACCGTTATCAGCATCAAGATTTTTCGTGAACCTCACAACTAGCTAAATAAGCATTCGAAATGGGGTATACCTTTGTCTCACCCTTGACCCTCAACTCAGATAAAAAGAAATTGTCAATGTCAAAAGCAAAAACACACACCAAAAAATAAAAACAATTACAACAGAATACTTTATTCTTTGGAAATTCCAGATAAGTCAATTAAGCACAAAAGTAGTAACCTCTTATCTAATTCTGATTCTCCACTGCGGCGGGGCGGGGG